>NC_143014.1:121717208-121869083 GCF_055824585.1 Amblyomma mixtum
AAAGAAAGAAGGAAAGAAAGGAAGAAAGAAAGAAACAAAGAAAGAAAGAAAGAAAGAAAGAAAGAAAGAAAGAAAGAAAGAAAGAAAGAAAGAAAGAAAGAAAGAAAGAAAGAAAGAAAGAAAGAAAGAAAGTCGCAGGTTTCGCGAACCGTGCTAAATAGAAGGGAGCAAATTGAATCACTCACTTCCTGAGCGCTTGATTTCGAAGTTACGGTGATAGGAGTTAACCAATACCAGGTATAGTTGACATCATAAATGGGCTTAGCCATCCGTCACGGTTGCATAAGTTACAGGGTCAAAGTACAGGCCACTTAAAGGCAGACAGAGCCAGGACAGAGGTCGAGGTACCAAGTTTGCGCGCGTTTTTATCCAAGTCCTTGAACTGAGTTGGTGACACGCTTGAAGCCTCGAATTAATGATGGGACTCAAATTTGTTTTCGTGCTTTAAACGCAAACAGCAACTACATGCAAAATGAGAGTAAAAAAAAAGGCAGCGATTTAGGCTGTAATAGCACTTAAATGTACCAGAACCATAAAAGCGTAGTCAGTTTCGCGAAGGATGAATTTTGTATTGTTCACGTGAAGAGAACTGCTGAAAAAAAGAAAAGGGAGAATGCGCTTCATTATATCTGCTGGGATGTAGGCTAGAAAAAAAAAAAGGCTTTGTTGACTCGTGGGCACTCTTGATGTAAGCTGGCCCCAATGGGCGTAAGAACGCGCGCGCCAGACATTTCTCTCGGTCACCCGTCGGGGCCGGAAAAAGGCTGGAATAAGCTCGGGCACGGAGGCAGTTAGCGCCGCTATATCGCCCGTAAGAAAACTGCCACCGTAAACTTTACGCCGCGAGGGCTATCAAGTGCGCCGCACGCCCCCAGCCTTTATGCCCGGTGGGGAATGTTGCGACAGCAAGAGATGACTTACGCGAGGCGCGCCAACACCCGTCCGCTGCCGTTGTCCACTGACGCCGATAAAGAAAGCAAAAAGCTGGCTGCATGTCCGAGCCGTACTGCATTCTCAACTGTAAGAGTTCAGCCGACAGTGCAGCGGCCCCGCTTCAAGCTTAATGAAGAATTAATGACAAAACATGCTTGCATTTTACTGCTCGCCTGGAAAATCGTTAGAGAGTTAACGACAATATGTCCTAAAAAGGCAGCGCGCTTTTGAAAAACGCCCTGCCGCGTGCCACGCAAGAGAGCGCTCTAATTGGGGAGTGAATCTAAAAGAATCTTTGGAGGATCACTGTCTGCTTGTCCAAGTGAAGATGTTATCACATACTGCGGAACCTTCGCGCCACGGCGCATTTGTTTAGTGTTCCGACAGCTCTGTATATTGGCGACCAGATACTACCGCCTGTTAGAATAACGGAAGTTATTGTACCGTAGTTTGCGAAAGCAGCAGTTTCGCGAAATTGCCGAGATACTTTCACGAAACAGCCGAAAGGCCAAGCACCCGGATTGGGGCACCATTTTGCTAGATTGATGCAACAATATCACCGCGAACCGTGTCGAATGCGCACAAAAACACCTTCTAAAGCCTCTTACAATTATGCATGCTCCTTAGCCGTCATTATAAATTAAATGCTTCAGTGGATCAGCTGAAGAACTGTGCTTGGCCGCTGGCAGCTGTTCGGCGATCATTGCAATCCGTTGTGTTCCACTATTATGTCTCGGCCCAATGCCATGCCCGCGGTGAAGTCTCACTCACTCAGTCAGAAGCACTGTCATTCACTCATACTCATTCTCGCTAAATTACACTCACTCCCTGACGCACTCACATTCACTTTCACTCACACTCAATCTCATTCACTCTCACTCATTCATTCACACTCTCACTCACTGTACTCAACTTCACTTCCTTTCACTCACTCACTCACTCACTCACTCACTCACTCACTCACTCACTCACTCACTCACTCACTCACTCACTCACTCACTCACTTTTTACGACCTTGGAAAAAGTGAGGCCAGAGTTCACTAAAACACAGTTACAGAGTATGAGACAACGAAAAGGTATCCTCAGCAGTGAAACTACAAATAATATATTGAAGCGTCGGGGCCGGTAATCAACGATACCCTGTTTGACAGCATCAGCGCATGTGCAATGAAAAGAAAAAATTCAGGGCAGCATGCTTCTGCACAAAACCGTGCTTAACAATCTAGGCCATACACGGAAAGAGCCAGGTTTCAAGTTAGAAAATGCTCGAAAAACAAGTACGTGCTTGCATAATTCTCTCGCATGTGGAGATCAATACTCCGTTGTTTGCCTCGTTCCGCTCAGGACAAAACGGCTTTCTTGCATAACATGCTCGCTCAAAGCAACTGCGGCATTCTCGACAGGTGAACGAGTACATAAGTGAAAATTCACGTGCGCTTTCGGTTGAGTGGGCGAGTAGGCAACGAGGACTGGTGAAAAGCGAAGGTGTCTGCGGGTCTCAAACAAACGGTATGAGAGATTCGAGGTGGATATGAAAAAAGAAAGGACGAAGAAGAAGGAAAAAGAGGTGTGTGAGAGCGACGATGTTTGGAGGGCCTTTCATTGCAACACAGGGGGTGACATTTTGGAGCAAGATTTATGAAACGTCGACGGTCGCTGCGAGGTAATCGTTCGTGCGCGGGGACAGGACCACAGGGGGGAAGGCAGACAGATATCTCCGGCGTTGCTCCGGGCAATCACAACTGGCAGCCGCAGGAGTGCGCGCGCGATACCTCCGAGGCCTGTCACATTCGCAGCTCCCCGCAGAAAGCAATTATCGGACTTTTGTCCCAGTCCTGAAGTGCGCACTTGTCTCGCCCATATCAGGTGTCCGCGAGATACGCAAACGGGACGCGACGTGGGCTCTTCGAAAGAGCAATCGCTTGGGTGCGATTTTGCTGCTGAAGCACCTGTTCATGGCAATGGTTGTGGGAAAGCATTTCCTTTCACAGTTTATGCTTCAGCTGTCTTTTTTTTTTCAGGTGATATCTGTATGAGGAACTTCTTCCTGGTATTATGTCGGCGCAGGAGTTGTGTGTAACCAGAAACTGCGAGCGCTCGCCTTGTACAGCCTTGCTAGCTATACTAGCTTTTGTCATTTTGTCTTATCTTCGTGTGGCCGCGATTACATTAGGCATATTTTATTGTCTTAAAATGTGGCGCCTCTGGTCAATGCATGCCTGTCCTGTGCGGAACAGACGAAGCACCGTTGCACATTCCTGCCCCTCGAGTAGCGTTCCTTCTTGTGTTCAGCGCAGCAGCGTGCAGTCAACGGGGGGCTGATATTCCAGCGACAGCTGGGAGATAGCCTTGGACTGCGTGCACACGTGCGGCCGCATTCTGGTTGCCTCTTCACTGCGCGAGACACATCGTGCATGGAGCGAACACGTATACTGGAGACTTACTCAAAAGGAAGGCATTACGAGGGTCGCTGCGCAGCAACAGCTCTCGAGCGCCGATGTAGTACAGATCGCAAGCCATAACCAGGTTCCGAAAGTGTTGAGCGGTGTGTTGCTCAACGAAGAAAATGTTAAGAACCAGAAATGGGGAGGCTAAAATATGTAATGCAACTGAATGCTTGTCCAGAAACTGTGCGCTGTGTGGAGAGGGCTTAGGGGGCCTATTGCATCTCTTGCTTGTTGTTGTTGTTGTTGCGAAGGATAAAAAGAAACCTAGCCTTTAAATGCAGATCACCTAGGCTGCATATAAGAGGCTCGAGGGGGCGTGTTCAGTAACACTGGCAGTAAGAGAGTGACTGTAATAATAAAACAAGCTCAATTTTCTCACTTGTTTACTTGGTTGAGTAGATACCGGCTACGAAAAAAAATTAAATCGTTTGAATGGCTAACTGAAGCGCAGTAAGTGACTTCATTCACTTTTGATGGCAAGCGTACGCAAGAGAATTTAGGGCTGGCGCCACCAATGAAAAAACTGCTCTGCAAACCTTGTAACGAAATTGCGCTCCAAGATATCCGTTGTTAAAACCGACCACTCAGTCACGATGCCGTATTCTGACGTGGCAGAGTTTACAGAGGCTCGTCGGCAGGCCCGCCGCAAGAAACCAAAGGTAGCCGTTGTGTGTTCACCCATGCGTCAGTCCGAAGAGGGAAAACTGAAGCAGGCTTTGTGATCTTGCTCGATGGTGTATGTGCCAAAACAATGCTGTTGGCTATGAGGCAGCTCGTAGTTTAAATTATCTTGATTTACTTTGATCACCTGGGACCGAAACCTAAGTGTAGGGACGTTTTTGCATTTCACCCTCTCTAAATAAAACATGGCCGCCTCAGCCGAACCCGAACTCGCGACGGCGAGCTGAAAGGCCGATCGTCATAGGAGTTGAGCCATCGATGAGCGGACTTTGCCGTTTTTGCCGTTTTTACTGCGTGAATAGGTGAACTCTGCCTCATTATTGACAGCGAGATTTGTCATTCACGTGTTTAAGTTGATATATGTCAGTCTTAGGCAATAACTGCCTCCAACCAGGCCTCAATACAAAAGCTTTCAAGCCAGTGATTACCGAGCTCACGTGTGTATAAAATTAGTTTAATCGGTCGCCTGAGTCTAGAGGACGCAATTTGAATAAGCATGGAAACGAGCATGCTGATTAACGAGCTCCCATAGGTCATCGCACATGTCGATGCCAATTGTCACGAACGTAGAAGTTAACTTGTGACACTGATCCTCCTGGTCACAGCACCAGTTAAGTTGAAACTCTGGTCCTGGTCACGGCACCAGTTAACTTGAAACACTGGTCATCCTGGTCACGGCACCAGTTATGTTTCTCCTCCGCATCGTCGTCGGAATGGCCGGTTCGTCTATGATAGTACGTGGTTAGCAGCTCGAAGGGCACTTCGCGCCTTCGTCCACTCGTCCGGTGACACGTTGCCGGTTGGGGCAGCCACTCCAAACTTCTTGATAGACAAAACTTATTTATTGAAGACGAGACCAAAAATGAAGGCAACAGGAGAAAAAGACTGGGACTCGGCGCGCTCTCCTGCTCTTTCTTTGCAGCGGGTTTTAATACCTACGATAATTGGGCGGAGCTTATTAAATCTGCTCTCGCCCAATTTCAACCAATACTGCTGCAATGGCACTGTGCATGCAAGTGGGCGGAGCCCAGTGCTCGCCAGAGCCCAACTCTAGAGGCGCCAGTAACGTCCACTGCTTAGCTATACAGTGGGGGGTTTAAGAAGTCGCCGACCTTACTGACCCCCACCCACTTGAGAGAATCTCTTTTCAATGGGACACGGTCGTCGGCCCCCTGCGGCCCCGACAGGGCTGTTCGCGGTCTTACTCCCCGTTTCCCGCGGCTTGGACAGCGTATGAGGTGCGCGACGCGCTGTCACCATTCCTAACCTCTCCAGACGGACACGGTAGGGGTAAATTAGCTACTGGCGCCGTAGGCTTCCAGCTTAACAGTAGATAATAAAGGTTATAAATTTGGCAAATTTTCTAATCTGGCCACGAAACAAGCTGAAAAAGCAAATCTGACTCTAAAGTTTTGTTGCTCTTTGGCACTAGCGCAGTCAAAAAGGCAGCCTTATATATAAAGCACAAGCGTAGACAGTTGGGCTAGTTGGTGTGAGCTAATCTTGAGGAACAGCGCGAAAGACGGGACAAAAGGAAGATGGACAACAGGAGCGCTGACCAGTGGCGATTTTATTTCAGAAGGCGCGAAAATATAGGCTTTGAACAGCTTCGCAAATGGAAAAGGCAAAACTCAGCATGCGATGTAGAGAGGGAAGACACATGCCCAACTCAGCTCGGCTGCTAAGAACTGAGGGTAAAGAAAGAACCAAAGAAAGACAACATAAACAAAAAGGGTAAAAGAAATGGTGTGTAAACAGTGACAGCAAAAGGATAACTTAAGGCTTAGCGCGCGTCAAGGAAGTGGCGATTAAGAAATGTGATTTCCTTTGTGAACAAGGTCAAGGATTGCGTACTGACATAGGCTTGATTTTTCTGGTGAATGATGAAGGCTTCCCAAATTTTGCGTGAGCTCTGGTCATGAAATTTCTTCAAGTTGCTGTTTGGTTAAGCAGAGGAAAATAATCCTTACAACTGGTGCAATGAATGGCGAGGTTCAACCTGTTGTCGCTGCTATAAAACTCCGACTTACTCAAAGCAACGCGCAGGTGGCCTGACCCCTTCAAGTCTTGCCTCTTTTGTTCCTATTTGCAGCTCAAGACGAGCTTATCGAATACCTCTAATAGAAAGCGCTTACTCTATAGGGAGAGCCTGGAGTGACCCCTGATACTAAAAGGTAAGCTTCTGCTATGTGGACCTATTATGCGTCCTTGAAATAACTCGATGGACAAATAAGTAAATCAGTTCGCAAAAACAGGAGGCAAAGACCAACCTTGTGCAGAGAAGCAGGAGAGCTTCATTGGTCAGCACTTGTGCATGGGAAAAAAAATAATAGAAAAAAATTACAAACGCCGACAAGCTTTGCAGACGGCACCTACTCTAGATTGGCTGCTCGGTGAGTGAGAACAGGTAATGAAGCCAGTGTTGCGAACTTGAAACGACAAGAAATACTAATGGAAAGTCGCGGTAAGAGGTTCCTCCAGCACGTTAGCAATAATATCGGCTGCACAAAAATGTAATTTATATGTTTGCTTCATTGCGCTGTAGAATAAAAAAAAAAGAAAAATACGTGGACTATGAAGTGGTCAGAATCATGCGGCGAGAGAGGCCTCCACCTGTCCATTCCCGCCGTCTTCCGAGGATGCGCTTTCTGTGTAAAAATGACTTTTCTTTACGTCCTATGCTGGCCAGAGACCTCTTGTTTTGCCAGCAGGTGCCTATAGCGTTGCTTTTAGCGCTATCGCCTTCTACTCTTTCTTACTGGCAGTCCAGTAGGCCCAAAAAGCGGAGCATCGGATGGCCCGAGGCAATAAAGAGTGGACTGGCAGGCGCGCAGGATGGTTCTTTTGTGTCGCTGCAGAGCGACGGGCGTCTCCTTGGTCTTTCACCGCCGCGCGCGCAGCGCCGCTCGGGAAGGAACACGGCCTCGATCGCGCCATCGTTTTGAAAAGTTTCCCCATTGTCCCGTTCTCTTTCGCAGCCTTCGAAGGCGGACGGCCCGGCCTGAGCAATTACTCAACGCAGGACCCTTTCAGAAAAACGCCCACACTGGACGGACAAGCGCGCCCGCGCAGCGCAACTGTTGCCCCCGCAGCCCGAAAGCACCCCAGGGTGCGTTTCGTGTCCCGAAGCGAAGGGAGCTGGCGCCTTCGAAACGAACCCCCTCCTTTTTTCTTCCTCTTTCCCCCTCCCCTTTTTTTCGGCGAGGGGCGGCGCGACTTCCCTCTTGCCCCCCCCCCCCCCCCCCCCCCCCCCCCCGGGTGCGCGCCGGCGGCGCCTGGGCCGGGGCGGTGCGCGCGCGGACGCCGAGAAGCGCTGGTAGCGGCAACAGTGCTGCTCCGTGAAGCGCCTAAGAGCCGCGCAGTGCGCATGCGCGGGGAGAGCTCGGGTCGCGCAGGGGGAGGATGGTGGTCGGACCAAGCTGACGGCCAGGCTAGAAAGGCATGCCGCCCAAATACGACAGGAGAGCACAGACGCAGCGCACCGAAAGCCGTGAGTAGACGTTCCAAGCAAAGCCGGTCACGGAAGCCGGCAGGCGTGTCACGACGTGCTCGGCGACATGCCGCCGACCCCCTGTCGTGGCAGTGCGCGCGCGCCACAAGTGAGCTGCCGCCGCCGCCACCGAGGCCGCGTGCAGGGCCGGCGCAGCCTGCCCTCGGCAACCCGGCTGCAGGCTGCGCGGCCGCCTCTACCCGCGACGGCACGTGAGCGCGGGCTCTGACATGGGCCGTCCGCTGACATGCTTCCCCTGCTTATCCCGCTAACTGGCACCGCCGCCGAAACACGTCTCCCGGCGCACTGACACAGCCACCGGGCGTGCACGAGCAGACCGGAACAAGTTGCGGCAATGACACGCTCGTCTCTTTAGAATCGCAGATGCATGGAGATGACACGATAGCGAGCGTCGAGTGACAAGTGTTTCTGCTTCCTCGCGAAATGCAGTAGTCTCATTTTCCGAATGCATACGCCACCATTTTCCTGGTGACACTACTAGCCAACGTTGAAAAAGGAACTTGTTTTAGCCCCTTGAAAGCGTGCTTTTTTGCACTAAGGGGCTTTGTGCGGCGAAACTACCTGCAACGAAGACGAGGAAGACTTTAGTAGTATTTTTTTATTTAATGTTTAGCATACATTGGGATTTCCACAAGGGGCGCTTTGCATTACAGCAGCCGAAAACACTCTTACAAACTTTTGCATATTACAGATTTTGAATTCTGAACCAAGCCAACAGGCATAAGGTTTATCCGCTGCGCACCGCCGGCGAGAGCATACTTGTTTCGCTTGGTCAGGTCCACGTAATATTGGGGACAAAGGTCTCCTGGACGCGTGAGCGGCAACTGAAACTATTACTCCTGTTGTTAGACGGTGGCTGTAGATCAAACTTGTGGAGGTGAAAATAGGGCTGCTGTGTTCAGATTTGTTGTATTGAAATAAGGTGGTCGTTCGCAGACGAGGAGGAACGTATGCACCAAGAACATTTCGCGCACTCTGGAGATTTTTTTCTGGGATAGTACATGCAAAGAAAATATAACTAGCATTTTTCTATATTGTTATGCGCGCTGGCGGTAGGCTTTCAACACGTAACTTCATGATCATAGACGTGACTTTCTATGGGTGAGTTGTGCATCAACACGTTATCTTATTGTCAAATGCAATCACATGCATTTCCAGCAACACTTTGTCTTGCGAAGACCGCTCGAATGTTGTAAATGTTAACAGCGCATTTTTTGTATACGTGCAAGAGCAAACTAATTTTGAGCTGAGTTCATTTCAGTAAAGACTAAAAGGGGAAACAAAGTGTGCCCCTCCTCGTCTCCCATCCTCAACGGACCTTTATGTTCTGTTAAAAAGAAAGTAATAATTAACTTCAAAAGTCTCGGCGATCCCTTGCATACGAGGTGGACAACAATGGTTGGCCTGTCGCGCGCTGCTATGCGTCAAGTTTTGTAACAGACGCCGAGAAAGGTACTGCGTACTTTCAATTTGGCCAAGTAGCATCCCAGGCCCGGGAAGCCTCGCGTTCCTTTCTCGCTGACTTTTTGTCAATATTCCGTCAGCTGTATGAGTTGTCGTTTCCATATCAGAATGTTAAACTTAAGAAAAAAATAAGGAAACCTTGGCTAGGACCAGAACACATAAAAATGATAACTGAAAAAAACCTTCTTTTTCAAGCCTTCCTCAGGACAAAAGACCTAGCTAAACTTGAAATATTTAAGAAGTATCGGAACAAACTAAACGCGGAATTGCGAAGAGCAAAGAAATACTACTACAACCACCTTTTCAGTACTGCAAGAAAAGAGCGTCCGGACAAAGTTTGGAAAATATTCAACGAAGCCCTAAATAGACAAACAACACGAGAAAACACTTCTGAATTGACAATAGATGGTAAAACATTATCCGGAATCCCTCTAGCCGAGTATTTCAATGAACACTTCGTCAATGTGGCAAAGCCAGCAGTCGACAACTCGACTAGCGCTTTGCTTCACTACCAGTGTAAGGAGACACTATTTCTTTACCCAACGGATGAAACAGAAATCTATCGCACATTTATAAATTTGAAAAACACCAATGCCAGCGATATTGACGGCTTTCAAATAAAAGCAGTGAAATACGTTATCGATATTATTGCGCCGCATCTAGTATACATATTCAATCTGGCTCTTACATCTGGATGTTTCCCGGACAGGATGAAAATCGCTAAAGTTTCAGTTCTTTTTAAGGGGGGCGATAAAAACGATGTTAACAACTATAGACCCGTCTCAGTGCTTCCTGTATTTTCTAAGGGTTTAGAGAAGATTATTCTTTTGCGCATGAACAGCTTTTTCGTTAAACATAACATGCTTTCAGATGCTCAACATGGCTTTCGGAAAGGCAGGTCAACGGAAACAGCACTATTAACTCAGAAGGAATTAATAATCTCTAATATTGATGAAGGCAGACTTACCCTCGGAATTTTCATTGACTACAGCAAAGCATTTGATCGCCTAAACCACGAAATATTACTAGACAAACTGTTCAGTTATGGTGTCCGAGGAGTTGGTTTCGCTTTACTTAAATCCTTTCTTTTGAATCGTCAGCAGCGCGTCTCTATCGCTGAAAGTCACTCATCACACAGATTACTAACTTCCGGCGTGCCACAAGGAAGTATTTTAGGGCCGTTTCTTTTCAACATCTATGTGAGCGATATCGTGCAAAAGGAAAGCAATGCAATATACGTGCTCTACGCAGATGACACGAGCATCTTTTTCACCGGTAAAAATGTAGACGAACTATTAATAGAAGCCAAAAAAGAGCTTGCAATAATTTGGGATTGGTCAAGTAAGAACTGTTTAAAAATAAATGGCAATAAATCTAAGGCCATATTATTCATGGCTAGAGGGAAGCAAGCACAGATAGAAGAAAGGTTGGTCCTTGGGGGTGCACCCATAGAAATTGTTAAGAAACATAAAATTCTTGGCGTGACCTTTGCTGCTGACATGTCGTGGAATCATCACATTCAATCATTATCAAGGACACTATCTACGTCAGTCGGAGCACTAGCACGGTGCCGTCATTTTCTTCCAGATAGAGCAAAACTTCAAATTTATCATGCACTGTTTTCCTCTCACATAAATTACTGTACACTGGTTTGGGCCACAACCACACAAACAAATATTCAAACACTGCTCCTTCTTCAAAAGAAAGCACTTCGTTGCATTGCAAATGTGTCCTATTTACATTCATCTGCACCATTGTTCACACGGTATAACATAATAAGCGTCGAAAAAATTTACGAGTTCCGTCTACTGTACTCACACTTATTTTCCGATGAAAAGTTTAAGAGCCTCATAAAATTCCTTTCGCATTTGCAGAAACAGAAAAGTGATTGTCGCACCCGTGGATCTGAGACATGGCTGATACCACGCAGACGTACAAATTATATGCTACAGTCGCTCACGCACAACTTGCCGTGCTTGCTTAACAAATTACTGTCAGCAAATTTTGACTTAAGCGCATGTAATAGAAAACAGACACGTGAAATTTTTTTCTCATCCCAGTTTTTGTGCAGCTAATCGTATTCAATGTATTTTCATTGCCTTTATGTTTTTCGTACTGTATACTTTCTTGTGCTGTGTTTTGATGTGTTTGGAATGTGTTCCGATGAGTCAAGTTATGTGAAAGTGTTCAGAATTTTGTGTTGGCTATATGCTGCTGCCTTGTACGGGCATCAGGCACCCTCAAGCTGCCAATGGCAGCTTTTTTGCCTCATGACCCCCAACGAGTCGTTGGAAATAAAGTTTTGAATTTGAATTTTGAATTTGAAAAGATAACCCAAAAGTCTTGAACAGCCACAGACCCTGCGTGTGGCATGCGTGTGATCGCGGTGTTGACGCGGGATCATACACTCAATTGCTACTAGCTCTGCCGGCGTCGCTGTGCAAATACGCATTTTTTGTTGTCTGTACTGCAGCAAACCAAACTATAACTGTGCATACTCGTACACGATACATTGGCACAGTAGCGTTTGCTTACGTCTGCGAACGTTAGAATACGCTCATTTCTTTCTAAATCCAGGAACATACTCTGCGGCGTCAGATTCTGTTCACCTCTCCTTCAAAGTGTGGCTAAAGGCTGAGAGCAACTATTTCCCCTTCCTCCTTTCTCACTCTTCTGTGTTGCCGGTGTCGTCGTGGCTTCGACTGCACTGCCAGAACGCCATTGTCAGCCTCGAAAAAACCGGTACAATGGCGCACTCTCTACAGATGAAATTGCTGGCGCATTATACACTAATACATAGCTCAGGAAAGGTTTCAGGCAAACATAGCGTAGCATTTCGCAACGGTATGAACAAATTACATATTATTACGGCCCTTTCGTGAACCTAGCATAGGTGTATACCAACAGCGCACTGCGCTGTGTTTGTTGTTTTATTATCATGAGGTTAGCATACAAAAAACCTGTGGTCTTCAGAAAAGTAAGCCACTAACGTGCTGACGTGAACTCTGTTGTCCATCCGTTTAAAAAAAAAAAGCAGACGGTCAATGCTTACCAGATGGAGTTAGCGCTAACCTTCGAATCACAAACGTTTTTGCAGAAACTATTAGGCGAAAATAAACGAGTAGAACCGAAGTAAACATTTTCTACATTCTATGAACTATTTCACTGCAGTGACAAAAGTTTTATTGCGTGAAAGAATTGCTTGCCAAATACTTTTGACGTCCGTGGCTACAACACATAAATGTGAACTACAACACAACATATTAATCTTGTCTGTGCGAGGCGCATAGCGAATTTATGATGCAAACAAAGGAAATAAGAGACGCAATAAATATTTCGGGTCTCCATTTTGTGAGTGCGCGCCCGTATGCGTTAGCGTGCGTGCGTGCACGCGTCCATTTTCGCCGTCACTTTGGCCATCATTTGCACTGCATATGCTTTCTGGTTCTCTCCCATAAAAAATAGATTAAGGAACGCGAAGATAAATGTGTATAATGGTGGGCTACATATTTTCGCGGCGCAGATATTATGTCTACGGCGCGGCAGGAACGGCAGTGTGCACGCTTGCTTTGTAGGTAGACGAATGACATCTGGCCAACGCGTTTATTGCGTTGGATCCTATTGTGCTTCGGACAGAGAGCGTTCGAGCAAAAGCACACCCGCAAAACGTTTCTGTAATACCCCGGCGTGATGCCGCTTAGAGAAGCGGAGGCCGAGAGGGCCGGCTAGATGGAAATGCCCGCAACGGAATCAGCGGCGCGCCGGCCAGGCAGCGCTCGACTAATGTCCCGCCGCCTGCAGCAGCAGCGCACAGCTGCTCTAATTGAATATGCTAATGCACTCAGCACCCGGCTTGCGCGACTTGAGCTCTGTTGTTCACCGAACGTAGAATGAATGAGAGCGAGTGAGCAAAAAAAATAAAGGGGTGGAGGGGGGGAGCATGCCAGTCTGAGCGCCCTGACATGAAGCGCTGACGACCGGGTGGATGCGAAGTGGGCGACACGGAACCGACAGACATTGGATCACAGTGCGCGGTGCTACAGAGCGGCTGTGCCTGGGGCAGGCACAATCAGAAGCTCATTCGCCCGGCTACTGGCGCGCCGTTGACGAGGATTTGTGTCCTGTTTACCTGGCCGGCAGCACAGGGCAGATGGCTTATGCGGCCGGTGTCCGCGTAAATGCATTAGCCAGTGCAGTTTGACTTTCGCCGAGAAAATGTTTTGGGTTTAACGAAATCGCACGTATTCGGAAATAACGCCATACTGAAATTAAGTATCGACACGATTATGATTAGGACTCCAACAAGCAGTCTGCGCATGCCTGCTTCCCGCGTAATCTTAAGCTCGAGGCCCGCCCTGCGCGCAGGTTAGGCTTTGTTGGTTCGCAAACACTTCCCTATTTTTAGTTAAAGAGGCAGAAGCTTTCACTAAAGGAATAACCTGTTCTTTCGCAATTGCCATGCGCTGCGAGAGCAGCGTACCCGCTTCTTTATGTGTAATTTTTATGAAGTAGGAAAAACACCCTGCCTGCGCGCATGCAACCACAGAGGGTATTCCTAGTGTCGAGCACACTCGCCCATAATGGCGGCATGGGCTGTATCGCTGCTGAAGAATGCATACCGTAAATAAGTTCTTTACACTAGACCTAGGGTTCTATATTTTATATTTTTTGTTGGCTACAAACATTTTCGTTCGCTTTCAGAGACTAATCTGAATTAAATATCCTTACGCAAATATATACCGCGCTGCGTCAACACACCAGACACATGGAGGAGCAGCGTACTAGAGGCTTTCAGACCTTCCGCCGTGAAAAATTAAACGCCGTCATGGCTTTTTGGTTTATAAATTGTAATGCCCTCTTTTGGCTACCCTTCAGCATACGTTGGCTTCTATCTTCCTCTCTCGTTCACACACACACGCACACACACGCATTATAAGAGTGAGCAGAAAGAGGAAGCTCCCACACCATGAATAATTACTCCCGGCAGCGCGAGTTTCCGGCACTTTTAGTCTACTTCATCTCTCGTCCATTAATGTACGCTTAGCACTCAGCGGCAAACGCCGCTTTTCCATCCTCGCTTCAGTACCCGTTTATCTTTCCTCTATTATTGGGCTTCTGTTGGCTAAAACACCATTTGGTCGGGATGTCCGCGAAAAGCCGACTCCTAATATTTTTAACGGCATCGTTGCAGATGTGAAGCCGCTCCCATCGGAAACGCTTCGGACGACCTGAAAGCTGCCCTCGGGGGATGTCACAGGGGTGCGCACACTCTTTCGTCGACCGCCCTATGCGCCGAAGCCATGCCACGAGGCTTAGATATTGCGCGTCTCCCCCGCTAGAATCGGAAAGGCCTGGATTCCATATTCGAATTCCTGTTACTAGAATGGACCCAGCTGTCTACCTCTCACAACTACACACCCTTCTAATGGGTTCAAAACATGTGCCACATGCTTCTTTCAGTATATGAAAACGCGTGCGTTGCGAGTTTGCTTATGTAGGTGTGCGCATGTTTCATTTTTTTATTTTTCTCGAGGGGGTATTCCTAAGCACGCTAATATGGTTCTGACAGTTTCAACTGAGCGAACCTGGCTGAGTGCCAGAAAGAATTTATTTTGTGTCACGCTTTGTTCTGTTTCTTTCTTAGGCCCAAGCGAATTCCGATAACCGAATCGCCATTAATCACGATTACCTGGTCCCAGAGACCACACGGCCTGAATTTTTTTTTTTTTTAGTTAAAACACCTTAACGAAAGAACAGTGATTGCTGCATTGGGGTATTCGGCTAGACCTTGCGTCCCCAGCGTCCTGCAGTCGTTATGCTCAAATTCTACCGTTGACCAATCATTTCTTTTCTTTTATAGGAAGTTTAAAAAGTCCAGCAGAGGCTGAGACTTGGAACTAAGTATGAGGTACCTTGTCGTCATCTTGGCGCCGGCGAGCTACTCGACAGCGTTCGCTGCTCGATATTCTCCTCGGATTGAAAATGGTGAATAACTGTGCGTTGCGTCAGCTGCGCCCACAATTTCAATACACGGCTACTGCGTTGGCGCTGGAGCAAAATAAACCGTTTGGCGAGGCTGCTGAGTGCAGCCACCTGGCGCACAGGTCTAATAAGAGTGGTCGCGGACTGCATTCAACTCGCACAGGAAAGAGGCATTGTTGCGTCCATGTCAATGTTCCCTGGTGCTAGGTATATGCGCCAAATGTTTTCAGGCAACATGCTGTACACAAATGCACTTGGTGCACGTAGCTTCTTTACTACGAAAACACGAAGATTCGTTAGACCGATGTTTCTGATTACGAACCTCTTCTGCAAAAGAAGTTATACTTACCTGAAATGCCTATATGAAGCATTCCACATGACCCAGCGAAACGTGATTGATGCTGGGGTTTTCGAATTTTACCGCGGCGAACTTTATTCTGCCCTTAAGGGCAAAGGACAGGGTTAATTTGAGAGACATTTGAGAGGCCTTTGCCCTGCGGTGGGCGTAGCGAGGCTGATGATGATGACGCATGAGGCGCTCAAATTAGCTTTCCAGTACACCTTGGCTTTAAGCATTCTTAATGTTCGTACGAGACGATGACGTCTTAATAGACATACGCTTCATAGTCTTTTTCTTTTTCGCTCTCGACCTGAACTGAGCCTAACGCGACAACTCGGCGGGACTGAATACTTAATAAAGGGCGTTCAGATAAATAGCGTTCACTCTATTTAATTCAGAGGTACTTTTAAAACGCACTTTCCCGGGACTGTGCTAGTCCACCGCATTTGGGGGAATCCCCCAATGTGGAGCAGATTTAAATTAAGGAAGTAATTACTCATTAGCTTCCACCTGAGTGCAGACATACGGCTATAAAGGAGAGCTCGACAGTTTTCTTGAATCTTCGCTCTTTGAGTGTGAGTATTTTGAAAAAGCTGCGTAGTTTGTTTGCTTTTTTTTGCAGCCGGACGGCTGCGCTCACGAGAACAGTAATGAGTAATTACTTCCTTAATTGTTCTCTGGGGCGGGTTCGCAATAGTGGCAGTACGGGCCGCGGAGCCAGCCACACTCAGCAGCCTGCAAAAGCTACAGCTGGCGGCAGCTAATCGGGGGCCAGTTCTTAAAAGTTTGCTCGTGGGAACGGTCCATGATTGGCCACAGCTTGTGTGCTATCCAGTCACCTGTGAATCAATTTTTGCAAATGGCTTCTTGAGTCATGCCCTTGAATATAGATGGGGTCAGCAGTAGTTTGCAGTACCCATGGAGGAAGGAAAGAACTGGCCGTTCAGTAGCGTCCCTCAGGTGCACTCACAAACGGTTTCGCCATCTAGTGACAAGACGTCAAAGTACATCAACTCTGCGTTGAAGAAATTTTTATCCGCAGTTATTGATAACAAGGGTGGATGCCCTGCGAGCCTGTTTTTGTTCCAAGACGAAAAGCTATGCAAATAGAAGAAGGAATAACAACCTACTAAAAGCTAGAGAACCACTGGAAAAGAGCTTGAAAATCACCAAATTATCTGAAAAACAGGGGTGTGTTGCAGGTTACAACTCTACGAGTGGGCGAGGGTGTGCGAAATAAAAGTGATACGGTACATTTATAACGAGCTATCGAGTCGAAGAATGCAGCGGCGAGATGTATTTATTCCGAAGCTGGCGAGAAGCGGGCCGCCATCTTGCCAACGCATCCCGTAACGTGCCTGTACAGCGCGCACGCGTAGCGTGCGTACCCCCACAACACCCGGCGAGATACGTAGTGTCCTGCGCATGCGCATTGCTTACCCGCGAAGTCTCTGCGTACGCTAGCTCACTGCGTACACCCAACTAAATGTGTCTATTTACAGCACTAGCTGTATAGGGGTAGGTGGGCCTGTTTCACTCTGACGTCACAAGGCAAAAAAAAAACAAAACAAACGTGCTGCATGAGGGTGCCGTCACTCAGTCGCTAGCTACTGGGCAGAGGAAGTGGGTTGCCCCGAAGAGAACCTGTAAGAACATTGCGAACGTCGCCGTGAACGCGAGCGCAGGAGATCTATGGAATTCCGCAGTAGCGGGCCCGTGAAACGTAGCGGAAGCGTCAATATCGAGTGGATTCCGCCGCGAAAGCTCGCGATAGCGAGAAGAAAAGACAACGGTGCCAAAATCAGGAACCCGCAAAACCAAAGCCGCCAGGCACAGGAGAACTACGATGCATGGTGCCACTCGGACGATGGAGCGTAAATTCAACGTTACCCGTTCGGTTTTGCTTGTTCAATTTGCGAGAGACAGTTAAAGATGCTGGAGAACTTGAGTGGTATACGTGCACGACTAACCGTCTCATTCATCGGTTGCATCACAGGGAGGAGGGCCTAAGCGACCAGCTAGTACAGAAACTCGTAGCAGGTTTTGTATGACCGTTGGTCAGTTTTCTTGCTACCCTTATTCCGCTGACGACACACTGAACCCATTGAGCCCAACCGAATGGCGTGGACGCGAATCGCTTCGTTGTGAGTGCTGGGAGGACCGTGTTTACTTGGCAATGTTTTGTTTCCTCGTTTGATGATTTCGAGGGTGACATGACTGTATTTTGCCCGTTGGGGTAATGGTGGGTGCTGTTTTGGCCCCGATAAATCAAAGTAATAAAAACTGAACACTGTTATAGTGATATGCGTATCAGCAGCCAGGCAATGTTCATGAAGTGTAGCTTTATTTATTTACATGCTTCGCCGGTACAAGCTTTCCTCGTGCGCATTCCGCCGCTATTATGAAAACTCCGCCTCCTCATGTAAAAAAAAAAAATGCTGACGATTTAACCTTTCTACCCTAGCAAAATCTCTGATAGCAGAAATAATAGCCTATTTGGTTTTCAACAACCAGTAGGCAGTTAGACTAATAAGAAATGCATCAAATAGAAAATATGATAAACTATATTCTATTTGCTGCATTTCTTATCACACTAATTGCCTATGAGTTGTCGATAAGCTTATAGGGTGTTAGCTTCGCTGTTGGATTTCCTGATGCTGGGAGGTGCCAATTGCAGGCCTTTCACTCTGAGATACGTCTATGTTGGAAGAACATGTACTACACTGCCGTCTTTGGGAGCACTGCGACATTGAAAGGCCATGCAGAGTATACATCCTCTACACTCACCGTGAACAATAGGCAGCCCTCACTGGGCTTATATAGCCCCTCTCAACAGCGCAGCCATATGTACTGGTGGTGGGTTGCTGATCAATGAAGCTATATAAATAAATGTTAGAAGTAGATACTCGTTATGTACTGTGTAAAACTGAGCAGGTTCTTCTGCAACCTTTTGTTAATTGAAGAGTGCAATATTTGATGACGCGTAAAGAAGAGCATGTTGTTTAAAATTGTTCATGTTGCTTCCGAGTAATGTGTTAGAGTAACTGGGGACTTATGCAGCAAATACAAGGATGTATTAGACCAATACAAATTTGTATTAGAACTTTTGCCAGGGTAAGCGCAAAATATTGTGTGAAAGCACAGTTTTTCGCGGGTGGACACCACCGGCACATACCTGAAAGTGCGATTGAGGTTTCCGCTGACACAAGGAGCCAGTTATGCGAGTACAACTTTTTCATTGTCAATGCCAATTCTCCTAACGTACGCCGGCGGCCTATGCTCCAGTGCCGCGTTTCTGCCACAGCGTTGTCAACGACAACGCATGCAGCGCACATCTCTCTGTCACTTCCGCCGCATAGTTAAATGCGTGGATATTAGTTTCATAGGGTATTAGTAGACGAAGACGATGATGTGCAATGCACACCGTGAGAGTGGGTTGCAGTTCAACGCGAGGCGTGTTCGGCTGCGGCAACAGCCTAGTGCTCTCTCGCACAGCGACTTGCTGAGGTGGGCTATTCGCGCCGCCGCGTGTTCGGCTCCCAGTCGTGGGTATTTCTTTGATTTATTTCCATTTATTACTTTCATTTGCCACAAACCCACAAACACCGTAAGCATACAAACATCCCAAGGTCTTGCTCGAGGTTGACCCATCGGAATAGTTCTTTCGCACTAAAACATTTCGCGCACCACTGCTACAAAACTAAGCGCAAGTTTCCGACATCGAAGTGCGGCACAGTGACGCGAAATCACATGACAGCGTCAATGTGTATGCCGGTTTGCGTCGGGTGCCATTATTAGGCCTCGTGGCCTCGTTATGACGAGCCACGGCGAGAGACGTCAGCAATGAGCTTCTTCCTCCAGTGTTCGTGAGGTGTAAGCGGTTCATAATGGCAGTATCGTAGGGGCAGCACAGGCATACGCGCTATTAGACGAATAAATGTAGTGAACGCAGTGGCGAACTCAGAATTCCGTAGTACTCGAAAAGGTCTCACTGGTGCAGGCGAACGCATGCTAGGGATTCAGTCCTCGCTGCTGCTCGCGATGCACGGCGCACTGTGGTTTTGGTTCAGCCTCAGCGATAGATACATAGTTTAATAATGCCGGTGCGTTTGCACGCACTGATGAGCTTTGAAATGCAACAAAAACAGAGCGACTCGCTTGACTCGGATGACAGCTCCCAACCGCAGTTTTCCGCATAGTACTACTTGTGCGCCGGGTAATCAATGAATTCATGTATTGAAGAATAATTGCTCAACTTTCGCGTCAGTAAAACGCACTCGGTTCGTCGATTGAAGGAAATGTTTTTTTTTTTTTTTTTTTTTTGCGGGTAGCTCAAGGAGCGCGCGGAAAGGAGGGCAGAAGTGTGCGAGATTGTAACAGGCACCAAAGCGACCGGCGCCTGATTTGAAAATCGCGTGCCCGGGACAATGCGTCGCGGCGGCGTTGCCATGGCACTCACCGCGGTGGGCGCCGAATGGGCCTCGACCTCGCCTCACCCGCGACAATTTTCGCGCAGAGTCTTTATGCGTTGCAAAAATTGCCGCGATAACGGCGCATCCCGGAAAGCGGCAGCGTCAAACCATCTGTTTCTTTTCGTTTTTTATCTTTTTTGACGTCCGCCTCGCGAGGGCTGTGATGTTAAAAAAAAGAAGAAGCGTCATTCGCTTCCGCCGACTTTCTCAATAATCCGAACTCAGTATTCAAGAGACAAGCGTATAAAAACGCACTTGGTGCTCGAAAACATCATTTTGCGAAAAGTCCGCGCTGGTTGCGCGAAAAGCGAACCGATTGCATCGCTGCAGCTTGAACTGCGTCGCACGGAGCCGGCTTATCAGAACGCGCTGGCCCCGTAATACCCGCAGGTATGATCCTCTGCCAATGCGACGCGGGCCGGCGTAGGCTGGCAGACCGTGTCGGCGCTTTGCGACAGCGTTATTGGAAGGGTGCCAAGCGTAGGGGTCGCCGGCATCCAGGCCTTTCTCCCCGTGGGGACGCCAGCATTTCCTCCCCCCGTGGCAGGAAATGCCGTCCCACCTCTATATGCGATCATTGCGCTAGGCTAGGCGAAATGTTACGCGCACTCTCTGCCACGTACTGCCCTCTGTCGCTGATACTTTTAGCCGGGTTTATCTTATTTCAGGTTGTGCACGTTGAAATTACGTCCTTGTGCGAACATATGCGATGCTTGGGTACTAAAAACTTTTTTCGTTTTTCTAAATCGTCACTTTTCGCACATCTACTGGTAACGTTCGCTCCAATGAATTTAGTTTACAAATTGAGGAATCTGCGTAATGGTCGCAATATAGCCAAGAAAGAAGCCGGCGCGGTTTCTCGCTAGCGATATTGGTAGCTCAAACAGAAGGAAAGTTGGAGTTGATTCAAATCTGGCATTCGGAACTGTAAGTAGGTATGACTGTAGCAGTTTCGCTTCGTAAGCTGGTACTTGGTTGCACGATACCGAGTTGATCGACGCTTCAGGGCATTTCAAGCATTGTACCTTTTTGCCCCGGTCCAGATTCAAGCCGCATATCAAAACAAAATTACCTTCAACTGAGAAATTCGCAATCGATAAGTCAAGACGGCTTCCTTCTCAGCCACCGCCTACAAGCGATTTTCATCTTTATTAAGTTCCTTCGACTATTCAGTCTTCCAAGAGCACATGTGACAGATTTCTGCTTCTAAGGTTCAAATGCTTCGAGTCAATTATTTCGGGTTCTCCCTACCGTCTCGGAGCCATTCTGGTTCGCTCAGTTGGCCCGGCGACCGGCCTGGCTTGGCCCTCGTTTTTGTTTTTCACTTCCACACTAGGAAAAGCTTTCTACTTTCATTCGCCAACTTTCGTCCTGTGAAGCGAAGACAGTTTCTTTTGTAGCAATTTGGTGGAAGGCAAAGTTTTTCCTGAACAGAACTCCCTCCGCCCTGTCCATTTTCGCAAAGGTCATTTGGCAAAGCGGATATTCGGAAGAGACATTTGCTAGCACGCTGTAACGTGGACGATTCCTGGATGGCCAGGCCATATTCTGACAAATGTGAGCCTCCATTCCCCTTCTCCTCTCTGCGTACATTATTTCCACCCAGGGGAAGCGGGATTACAGAAAACGCGTCGATAAAAAGAGCAGCTTACTTTCAGATTTTTTATGTACGAAACGTCGGAGCAACGCACAACATCCCAACGTTATTCTTTGCTCTCCTTCCGAAAAGGCTGGTCCGAGCTCATGAATAAAGAGCGCGTGCTGACTTAGTTAAATAATAAAAAAAGGGCCACGCTGTAAAGGTGAATGCCTCCGCCCTAACGCGCAGAAGGAACAGCAGCAGCGGGGACAGAAAGAAATCGCCGTGTGCTCTTCTGGTCGGTTCCTTTCCGAGCTGCTATTAAACATACATGAAAGCCCCATTACGTTCCGTTCCTCGCACTTTGGCCGGCCGAAAAGCTTGCCGCTCAGATGCAGGGACGAAGCACCCGAAACTGACATCAGCCGCACCGCATTCCTATAGGCCCGCGCAACACAGTCGTCCAGTGGATAACAGGGCGTATGCCTGAACACATTCGAAATTTCTTGCTATGGTTCGTTGATTCCAAGGCGCGGTGGAGTGCTGCGCCCCTATAGGCAGAGTGTGCGTGCTTTCTTCAAATACAAAGACTCTTTGTGTTTTTGTTAGTTCATCTTAATTCTAGAGATGACGCTTTACTGCAGCTGTTACGGTGGCCATTTCGGTTTTGTTTCCACAATTCATTCAGCCCTTCAAGTAAACAGTGCTCATTTGTGGACATCTGCCGATCTCAACTGAAGTGGGCTTCGATCCGTGTATATTGTTTTCAAGAGTTTCGTCTCACAAAATGTGCGTGCAGGAAGGAGTAACAAAAAAAAAAATGAAATTGAGAACTTACTGCGAATAACTTGCTACTACAGCCTGTATATAAAACCAAAGCAACCGTTTCTCAAGTTTTTTAACTTGTGTTACAATATATAGGGTTGTGCAGCAAAATGGAAGGAGCAATAAAAACTTTTCGAAGAGACAAAGGCCTGGGCATTCAGAAAATCCCTGTGTCAAGGGGAAAGGGGGGTTAATGTTTTAAAGCGGCACACGGGCTTTGAGAGACGCCGCAGTGGTGGGCTCCGCATCAAACACTTGGGATTCTTTACTGTGCACTGACATCGTGCAGCACACTGGTGTTTTTGCATTTCGCCTTTACCGAAATGCGACCTCCGTGACCAGTATTCGTTCACGCGTCCTGAAATGTAGCAAATATAGTAAAGTATAAAGTAAATGTAGCGTTGACGTTTGCTTTTGTTTTGGTGCAGTTCATAATGCTAGCTCAAAATGAAATGAAAGAGGTTAGCTGTGATGGTTTGCACAATGGTAAAATTTTCATGCAAAAATGAACGCTTGCGATGCCTGCGAGCGATTGCCTGTTTGACTCTAGCAGCATGTAGTTTAGAAGGCTGGTCCGCAGACTCAACTGAAAAAAAAAAAAAATACGCGTCATTAGTTTTTACGCGTATTTTTTTTTTTTATTAGTCATCTGGACCTTTTTTTTTTTCTGAACTCGCATTTTACCTTGAAAGCGATCTTTTTTACTGCGTGGTGCACTTTAACTCAATTATTAATCTAGAAATTAGTGCGCAGTATATATCAAATAAAGTATGAAGACGCTCTCGCAGAAAATTTTCGCGACGTGGGATTGAGCCAGTGCGGCCAGACAAGCAATTTTCTAGCTATGCTCGTCAACAATTGGGAGAGAACCTATACTAGATGAAATGCTCTTCAGCTGCGAATAACCAAACTAACCCTATATGGAGAATCCTGTAGAAAATGTAGTCAATTTCTCATTTTCTAGCCGTCATTTTATAGCCTTTCGTCTGACAGTTTGGACACTGTGGTTGCCCGGCTAAGTTCACCTCAGGACCGCTGTCGCGAGGAGCAGGGGGAGGAAAGGCGCTCTAACTGTATCTCTCAGAGTGGACACCTGAACTAAGCCGCGAAGGAAGGCATTGAGTGCGGGAGGGATTCTCGTCTTCCCCTTGTAAGAGCCGAAGAAGACCTTCGCCGCAGAATGGAGCAGCTACAGAAGGGCACAGGCCCCGGGATGCTGGGCTGCTCAGTCGCTAATGAGTAAAAGGGACTCGTGAAAGAAGAGCTGCAACCCTTACAAGACCATGGCGCATCGTGCCCTTTTTGTTTTGTTTTTTTCGGTCGCGAGTTCCTTTCTATACAGAAGCGTAAGTGGAAGCCGCGTTGTTTTCTTTCTGGCGTTCTGGTGCCGTGCTCAAGAGGTTGCTGAACTGAGAGCTTTGGTCGGATACAGGCAACCATGGGCACACGGCTGCGCTCGTTCACGAGTAGGAGTAGCTCCCGGACCAAAGCTCGAGTTACTCGAGTGGGCATTGAGCCGTACGCAGGCGCATGTTTCGGTGTTACCTCGCTGTTTCTGAAATTTAAACTGCCGACTGAAAATGCTGCTATCGATCCCAATATCGCGGTAGAAAATAAGGTAGCTGTCTTGTCACGAGGCGTGTCCGAATCAGCTGCGGCTATTGGTTCGTTGGCCTGGAAATATACTAACGCATGGTGCAACCGTACACGTTTTCCCAGCCGCCAAGCGCGTTTTGTTTGTGAGAGTTATTCAAAGCTCGAATCTGCTCGCGAGCCATCTTAATGTTTGTGGAAATATTTAGGGGAAAAACCTACACAGCCGCGGAAGTTCGTTTAAAGAGATAATAAACTAAACTTCTATTGCGCCTTTATTTTGTGAGATAAGCTATTTAAGACGTTGTTAGGATTTTCGCACGTACACGAGAACTTTCATTTGTTTATAAAACACACACACACACACAACACACACACACACACGCGCGCACACACACACACACACACACGCACACACGCACACGCACACACGCACACACACGCACGCACACACACGCACACGCACGCACACGCACACACACGCACACACACGCACACAAAATTTTCAAGCCTATTTCGACTCATGCTGACATCAGCCAGTGATGTAATAATCTCTTGCATGCCATTTTGGTCTTGTCTTGAACATGCTTACGCTCTGGACAACAGTTTCTACAAATACTTATTGACGTCATATGAAATTGTGATCAGCGATCTTTGAAAAGATCGCTACGACCTCGCGCCGCGAAGAATTTTACTTCATACATAGCTCATTTGCATCGACAATTGTAGTTTAATTAAGTTCTCAGAATCACGTTTACTGCATTTCGTGCATGTTTGATGGCATCCCACTTGTCTACTATTTTTGGTTATTTAGACATACGGTGCTCTTTTTTGTCTTTTTACCTGAAAGCTGCCTTCATCAAAGTTGAGTGTTGTTTGTACAGTGAAGTACCTATGACTGTATACTGTTCTTTCTAGACAATCGCATAATGACGGACCTTTAAATTCGCGCGCTTTGAATGTGAGGTCCATATGAGTGCTCTTTACTTGTTTTCCGGTTCGTCAGTTCTACATGGAGATCGGTTCTTCCTGGTATGCCAGCGCATGCGAATGCCTGAATGAAATGAACCAAGAAACCTGCATATCAGTGCAGATTACCTGGAGAAGGTGCGGAGTACTATCTCGCTTCAGAGAATGATGTTTTGTTGGTGCTCTTCGCTAATATGCACGCATATGAATAATGACAATTTACTCTTCGAATCGCTTTTGAAGCCCTTTCTGCCGCAGCTGCGTATTAACACTCGGTTCCTCTGACTGTCCTTCGCTGCCCTTGGCGACACTGCTATTTTGTTTCAGTGTGCCTTAAAATAAGTATCTCATCAAAAGGCAGCATTTTGTGCCAGCAGCAAAGCTTTATATTAAAGAGCACGTTATATTTCTCCCGTTGAAGATCCGGTCAGCGCGCAATACAACATTAAGGAACAAGCGCCAGTAAAAAAAAAAAAAAAGCCCCACACGCAAATTAAACCAGGATGCCATTCGAACTCGGTTATGTTCCGCAGGATGGACCGCCACGCCTTTCACGTAAAATAGGAAAAACAGTGAAGGAGAGGGGTCGGGCATATGCGGAAGGCAGTACTGGGGCCCGCTACCACGCAGGAAGAAAAATAATAATAAATGGACCGCGCGAACGACACGACGTCGCGGCGTGTGCCGCGAGCCGCTACTTAGGCGAAGCAATTTTGGCCGAGGCCTCGCTTCGCGCAGTGACGGCTCGGACCATTTCGGCAACGGCAGTGGGGAAGGAACTTGATAGCATGATTTGATCGTTCATTTTCGTACACGCCACCTGACTCCGACCTCGGCCGGCGCCGCTGTCCCCGAAACGCGGATGTCGCGAGCCGCGCCGCCTTCCCCTGCGAGCGGCGTCGCGTTTCGCGGTGGCTTCGGTCCCCCCCCCCCCTCTCCTTTATTTTAACTTCTTTTTTCTGCCTCCCCCAGAAATGTGAAACCTCCCTGTCGTACACGGGAGGACGTCCCGTCAATGGCAATTTGCTCGCACGGATGAGCGCCATCGACGCTATCGGTGGTCCGCCTGAAAGTCGAGTTGGAGACGTCTGTCGTTCCATTTCCGGCTTCCGAGCCATTTTTCTTCTGCTGTTCAAGACGCGTGCTGGGCTTCGCTCGCGGCGGCCTGTCTCCTCGTTGCGATTCGTTTCCCGCAAATCTGTGAACGCTGTATCCTGGAAGGCGTCTCGTTTTCTCTAGTAGCGGTGTCGTGGCAGATTAGGCGGAGGGTTAAAACGAAACATCGAAAAGAGCGCGCAGGTTATCCGTAACTTCTGTCAAGCCATCGTCGTGGGGTTAAACAGATTAGTAGTTTATCACTGCGTACTTTGTTGCGTATGTTACAGCCAAAAGCGGTTGAGGGCGCGCCTCGAAAACTTGGTCAAAAAAGAAGGATAGGAAAGAAAAATAATGGAGACCATTTTTTTTTCCCTCTGGCAGGATTGACTGCAGCTAAGCGTTTTATGGCTCTGACTTTAGCAGCTATAGCAAAGAGGCGATGGAGAAGCGAAGTAACTCAGGGCTCATTAGGTGAGTGATGTTAGTATAAAAAGAAATTTACTGCGCTCGTAAAGCAGACTAGTGCATCCCCGCTTTACAGACTGCCGGCCAAGCGATAGAACGTCATTATTGGAAACAGTACCTCCTCGATAGAAAAAAAAATACTTAAAAAAGACTGCGACACTGCGCTGGAGTAAGAGAACGACGCATTATATGCGGATAAACAGAGCCAACGATTCAAATTACTCAGAGAGAGAAAAAATTCAGGGGGCACTTTGACTGTCTAAAGTGCGTAGAGGCGAAAGCGTTTTCTGCACTACTTTGACTGCTTGTGTGGCACTGGTGGCGTCACATGTAATTGAATACTAATTACCAAGTGACGACAAATCACCAATTAATGCCTAATTACTGATTAATCTCTGAATACTAATTAACTGCTAATTAATGACGCTTAAGCTTCGCCTTTAGGAGTGGAACGCGACAGCGTGTTGTAGTGCTGCCAGGGAGTCCACAGAACGCCACCACCCGTTCGGCGCGATGCGTTTCCCTTTGAACGCAACGCTTTTTGAGTAAAGGAAATGGCGCAGTAATTCTCTGTCATCTCGGTGGACACCTGAACTGCACCGTAGAGGAAGGGAGAAAGTGGGAGTGAAACAAGAAAGATAAAGATGGGCCGTAATGAAGAAAATGAAAATTGTATTTCAGGAAAGGAAATTCCGCAGTAACGGTCTCACATATCTCGGTGGACACCCGTCAAAATTCAGGGGGAATTTTTTTGCCTAAAGTGCGGTCACTGATGTGTGGTTAAGATGCTAAGCTTCGCCTCTAAGTGGAACGCGACAGCGTCTTGCAACGCTGCCAGGGAGTCCACAGAACGCCATCGCCCATTCGGTTCTACGCCTCGCTCGTCAGTAAATTGGTTTTTGAGGAAATGAAATCTATCTGTCTCTCATATCTCGGTGGACACCTAAACCTCGCTAAAAAGGGAAGGGAGGAGGATGGGAGTGAGTGAAGACACCGTATTCACTAGACGCGCCTTTGTTCATTCTAAACCATCGAGCTGGCATAGCATGCTCGTCTCGCACCCCGAAGACCGGGGTTCGATTCCCGAGCTCGACCAATTTCCTACTCGTTTTTATTTATTTATATAGCCTGTCTAGAAAGGTTAATTAGTCTAATTGGGTAATTATGCAATTCACTAAGCTCAGTCCCACTTACTTGGAGCATCACTACATAATCCCTTCAATTGGTTGCATGGTTACTAGCCAAAGTGCAATTGGCCCCATTTGAAATTCGCGCACTGTGACGTCACGACCGTTTCGACCAATTGAAAAGCGTGACATTTCTGTCGACAACTGCTGCTTACAACGATGAGACATTAAAGGCTTTCGCCTTAAAATGCTTGAGAAACAAGACACAAGCTTAGCTGAAATTAAAGAGGAATTATTTTGCCATCGCGGGCGCCGAGATGTCACGAGGCCCGAGAAGAGAGTGAAGATTGAAAAAAGCGAAGAAAGAAATTGAAGCAAGCCACGCTAAACGTTTTAACGCGATAACATTAAGGCTCCCGTTCTGAATGAAACCCGGCGTGGCCAACGTCGTCGGCATCGCCGTCGGCGTTGCGAGCCAAAAATCCCCGGAGAACATAGAGTTTCTTACTATTACCTAGAGTGAAAGCTGGCGGCGCTGCACTTCAGCCACCATGGACGCCCAAAGCATCATGGGGCGGTGAGCTACTTGTTGCGGAACAGTTGTATTTTTTGGGGAACACGGAGTGGCTCTACTAAGATGTTTCATTCCGAAAACGCTGTTTGTGTGTGCGCAGACGACTTTCGCGCGAGCGCAGTGTGCAAAAGCCATAGTAGCGAAAACTCGACGACACACGACGCCAATAAAAGGTTTTACTCTTCCGAAATGCCATTAAAAAACCTCTTAAAGTATCTAAACAACAACATTTTTTTTGAAAACATATTTACTTTTAAAAGTGCGCCTGTTAGTTACGAAATATTAGTTTTTTTAGTGTTCATCACTTGGCCAATAGGAAAGCTAGTCATCTCTTATTTTAGGCAAACTTTGCACTTAAATGCTTTTCTGCTCGTTTGTTGCAATCATTAGACAAGATATTGAATGTTAGGACGTTTGTAGTTACCAAACAGCTTTATTTTTCTATTATTTTTTGGCCAAAAGTTGCAGTTCCGCAACAAGTAGCTCACCGCCCCATGATGCTTTGAGCGCCCGTGGTGGCTGAGGTGGTCACGTGGGGTCTCCATGCAAACTCCCATAGACGGCTTGCCAGCTTTCCCTCTAGGTAGTAGTAAGAAACTCTATGCCGGAGAAACAGCCTAGGTGAGCCACATAGGTCACCTGACCCTGTGGCGTCATCACAACCTGCCCACCGGAGAGTGAGCAAAGTGACTACCTTGGCAGGTGGTGACTGAATTATTGATTGATTGCGTGAGGTTGCTTAGGAAGGCCAACCTGGTTTGCACAAACCCCATCAGTGGCAGGACCTGCCATCGCAGGGCAGTGGCGCATCGCTTAACACCACTGTGCCAGGAGGGGTATGAGGACTCCCAGGGATCCATGAATGTAACGTAGAGAATGACGTACAATTCCGCGTGTATAGGAATTAACCGCTTAACGCTATCGCGTCATACCCTTAAGGCTGAGCTTAAGTTTCGCCACCAATTTTTGCATCACAGGTGGTGAAGTTAGAGCTGTGATCGAACTAAGAACCAGAGAGAGAGGGACAGCAGATTTATTGCGACAAGTCGGAGCTGTGAGCTAAAGCGTCAGATGCAGGAGAGACGTGTGAGAAGAGCGCAGGCAAACGCCGTGGAAGGCTGGAAGAGCGTGGAGCGCATGTGATTCGCAATTTTTCTATTCACTTTATTTCAATACGACCAGCTCTGCACACACTGTCTTGAATTATCTTAATAGCTTAAAAGAAACGTACGCATCTGTCTGCCGGCAAGGCGAAGGGCGTCTAGACACGGGTTGCAGTATGGAGTCGTCGGACGGCTCTCTTGCTTCGTACTGCACGGGAGTTACTTGTGCTTTAGACAGCGCAAGCAACAGTGCAACCACAGCTTACACCTGAGAAAGAGCTTCTGTGCAAAAAAACAAAAACAAAAAAAACGTGCACTTCAATCGCATTCAGCCTTACGTGCAAGGTTTCGGGAGACGCCGGAAAGGGAGCGCTGAAAAACAAAAGGAAAAAGACCTCGGGGCATACTGGTCGGGTTGGAGAGCGACGCCATCTTTCTATGCTCCCGCAATTCGTAGTTTTGATCACTCCCTAGGTCAGGAGCGAGGCGTCGACTGAGCGCTGCATTAGCGAAGCCCGCCGCGCGCTTTTCCCAGCGTCTCGTGTGCGTTCGCAAATGCATCGAGGTGCCTAATGTCTTCCAGTCCTCGGTTCTGCGCAAAACCCTCGGCGCGCCTGCGTTACAAGCTGAGCGGTGCGGGGCTGCAGCATTCACGTTTGCGTGGCTTCTTGGGGCGATCAAAGTGACGAGCAAGCGAGCCTGTTTTCGTCAAGGAGTAGCAAACGGTCGGCATCATTAGGCCGACGATATTGATGTGGGCGTTGTCGCAGCCGCATTCCCCGGCGCGCTAGCCCGTGGGTCAAGTGTTGGTCTCGCAAGAGCCAACAGAGCGGCGCAGCGGCCCAGTGGCTCCGGCTTTTCCATCTGTCGGGAGCGCCTTCTTCCCCTCCCCAATCTGCCTCATGAATAATTCAGGCCGAGAACGGGACAGCCAATTGCTGCACGAGACGCCTGCAAATTATGTATCTGGCGAGCCTGGCTCGAAACAAAATCAAGAGTGAGAGGGAACGAGATACGAGAAGAGGCAAAAAAAGAAACCCCCCCAAAAGACAACACGGCGCCGGGACTTAGAGGCGGGCAGCCGTTTTGGCAGCATGCTCGAGCGCGTATGAGCCGCACTGCTCAAAGCTTCCCCCCTTTTTTTTGTCTCTTTTGTTTTCTTTCCTCGCCGGGCCTGGCAACAATTGCGGCACGTAGGCACTCTATGCAACAGCCTGCCTTTGAAAACACGGCCGTGTGCGGAGCCTCATCGGCCGGCCTGTAAAGCGAGAGATGCGGGCTCGCGCTGTTCGCGAGTATACACTATATGCACACGCATCTCGGTGCTCCCTACCAGATTCTCTTCTTCGCGGTGCTTTGCTTCTCGGCAGACGCGGGGGAGGATCGCCCCATGTGCGGGCTCCATTGTCTATACGTGCCTTTCATGCCGACAGCGGCGAAACCCTCGCTCCCGTTCCCGGATGTAACGAGTTGCTCGTTCGACAACTTCCCTCTGCCTTCGGGTTTCGCGTGGCTTGCTGGCTCTTTTCAGTTTGCCCCGAAACTGCTAGGGTACACGGATTTCAAGAACGCTTGCAAGGGGACACGGAGATTCCTTTTTTCCTTCAAGAGCCCCTCTCTCCACTGAGGGACGCAAGCTTCACAACACCTAAAACTAAGCCTTTAAACGAGAGTAACGATCGTCAGCGATGCGTCCGCATGTGTGCAGTTTGTGCCCAGCTTCGCTCTGAGGCCATTTCAGAGTGCTCCGAGCGAAGTTAGAGCTCACTAATGGGACCGGGGATAAAGGTGCGGCGCGCCTGCTTCCACACTAGCTGCGCGCGCAGGTCTACCAGGGGGCAAACATGGGTTTTTGACTGTTGCGCAGGAGAGAGCTCGTCGCTGCTACCTCAGCTCCTTTCACCTGAGTGCTCTTGCTAGAGCCGGTTTCACGTTCAAAGAAACGGAAAGGACGGTGCGCCCTTTAATAAGGAAAATAATTCTCTACCTTCAATTCATTTTTGTCCCATGTTTGAGCTCGCTTGGCTGCGACGCGAGCCGAGTCGAAAAATAAGCGAGAAATTTCAGAGCCGACGCGGCCGGCAAGGCGTCGCGTCGCTGCCATAATTATGTACGAAGTCTGGAGCTCACGCGCGGCGGCGCGTTAGCGCAGAATCTCAAACCGGGGGAAGGGCGTGCCACTTCCCGTAATGCTTCCGGAAGGTGTGACGTGCACGCGTGAAACCGTCGAGGGGTGGTCTTACTCTTTGATCTGTGATGCGCGAGTCGTTGCTCGTTACAAGCGCCGGCGCGCTCTGTCCTCGGGCTTGCGTGTCTGCGGCTTTGAGATAAAGGGCAGGGAGACAAGGACCCGGGTCCCAGGGTTTAGAATTCTTGAGCAGCGCCCGCCCGTTCTCTCTTTCGAAAGAAAGAAGGACAAAAAGAAAGAAAGCAAGAAGGAAAGAAAGGGCGCGCGCTCGCCGTAAGCGAGGCGTGAGCGCACGTGCAGACGTGACCTGGGAGCGCGAGCGCCCCGCTGTAGGCCGCCCCCTGCGACTTGCTCGGCGCCCCGAAATGCACTTAGCCCGGTTATCGCACGCTCCGGTGCGCTGCTGCTTCGGCAAGACGTCCTTCGAATTTAAGAGATAGATTTGCTCAGCAGACGACGAACAACTAACTAATCAGCGCTGTACCAACGTTTCCATTTTTTTTTCCCGGCTTTTGCTATGCTCCGATTAAAACGTGATCCCGTGCAGTACAGCCCCACACGATGGCTCTCATCATGCAAATATCAAGCTCACTGCGCGGCGCCGACAGAGCCAGACCGGTGGGCGCTCGCACAGTGACCAGTTCAGCCTTTGCCAAACAAGGGCGTATCACAGAGTCAACATAACCTAGAATTCGGGGCAGCGCCCAGCGAGTGCCGCTAAGTATAGCGGCCTAGTCGTTCTGTTTTCCAGCCACTCGGTCATTCTCTTTCCTTCAAGCGTCGCGAATAATGTCAACACTCTATTTTTAAATGTTCAAATTCATGCGCCACGTGGTGGCATTCAGGGGAACTATAAACGATTATCCCGAAATATTGGTAATGTGCGGGGGGTTGTGGGAGGCAACATTGCCCCTGGCCTTGTATTCACTAGGTGATGATATAAGGTCAAGAAAGCTCGATCAAGAAATGGGAAATATTTTAGTTTTGAATAAATGTATGAGCTCCCGGGCCTCCCACTGAGGTAAAGTAGCGCATTCAGGGCGTAAGGAGATGCTTAAATATGAGCGGTGTGTGTGGTGAAACCAGGATTGGGGCCTCGGCAGCAACCAAACAACAAAGACCTTTGCTGGAGCGTATCGTCACGGGAACTGTCCGTCATGGAGAGGTCAGGTTGGAATGTGCAGAGAAGAGCAGGAAGTAACGGAACGTGTATAGTAATCTATCGGCTTTGGTGCACGTTTTAGTGCACATTATAAGATGTGTGGCTGGCTCGCACGCACTGATGCTCTCACGTGCGAGCCCATAATGTTTCCTAAATTCCGCTTTGTTTGCCGTTGATACTAAATGTAACGGCAAAAAAAATCTGAAAAAATGAAGTGCAAGTTGCCGCCCCTCCACTCTATCAGAGCGACCTGCATGCCGATGGCCATCGGCGAACGAGAACGCTAACAACATTATCTTTCGAAAAAAAAAAAAAACAGCTCCTCGCCCATGCGGCGTATACGCCCCATATTCTGGCTCGCTGGCGTCGCTACAAAGAGGAAATGATTACATGCTCTCACTGTAGGACGCTAATGCGCGGCGGCATACCCCACCTTCTCTGGAACTGCCCTGGCTTCGCCACCGGATGATCCGAGATCGCACCCTACCGTCTGAACTACCGCTCCCTTCTCGCAACCAACTCTAATGTCCTAATGGTGTCTGCAAACAATGGCTGCCTAGTGGCCTGATCAGAGCAATGTGTGGTGACTGACGACCGTGCAAACGTTGAATACTCTGCCTACTCCTCTTTACCTTACCCATTGCCATGCGCCTGCCTTACCTAACAAAGGACTTTCAACTTGACTCAAAAAGCGTAGCGTGCCTCGCTGGCGCACAGCCCAGCTGCCAGTTACCGCAAACGCCTAATATATTGATGATCACCGTGGAATGGTTGCCTCTCCCAAACATCCAGCCAGAGTGCGACCTATAATGCCTACTTTTTCACAGATTTATATGTCTTTGGCGTCGTTGTTGCTCATGTTTTTACTCAAGCGCTGGGGCTGTGCATGCATTTATGTGCAAACGTCGATTTCACGCGGCTGTAGGCCTCATGGAGTAATGTCGCTACTGAGAGGAGCCGAAATGTCGGAGGGGGGGGGGTGAGAGTTGCCTCACCCGCCTTTACTCTGATTTGACGCCGTTCACATTCTCGCATGGCTGCAAAAGGTTTTGCCAGATACGAACTTGCGTACACCCTCCATATTAACGGTTGCATAAAGTTACCTAAACTCGAGGTATAGTCAGGGTGGATGTATAGGGTTCAGAACCATTACAAATTTAGGTTATGATTTTTTTACTGATAGACATTTACGCGCTGAAGGAGCTTTGCTGGATACGAAGCGAGTTTTATTGAGGGAGCCCCATTTGCTTGCGGCCAACTGGGGTTGTCTGAAGTGCACTGAAATGCCAGTGTCCGAAATACCGAAAATCCTGTATAACAACTTTTAAACAAAGCCCGCGTGGCCAGAATCAAACCTGTCGAACTGATGTTCAGCAGCCGAACGCCATAGCAATAGATCTCCCATCGCCGGTCTGATTGCTACCTCGCCCCAACTGGGTGCTGTTTTCCACCAACAGCACCATGTCCAGAAGTCTTCCGAAAACAAGAAAGAAAAGGAGACACGTGTCTGCGCAAATGGCGCAACATCGCTGCTCAGTTAAAGCTACACGAGTGGGGCAGATTGCCTTTGTATAAAAGCACTATCTTTTTGGTCGCATACACTAAATCAATGAGCACGCAACAAATTGGATACACGCAGCCGTACCTTTTGCCGCTTCGTCTCAAGGCTCATGTCAAAATCGTCAGCAAGCGCTTTCACTTCATGCGCCGCTGCTCCTGGAAGCCGTCTCCTCGTGATCGCAGCTTCCGCTCCAAGAAGTTGTGAGGGAGGGAGGGTGCATGCAGCAATGTGCTTGAGAAGATGTGGAACGATTCTGCAACATAAGACACGAAACAAAAGAAAAAAAGTCACGCGTTAGACCCGTCTGACGCTTCATTCAGCGTTTTTTACGAGAACTTTTACGCCACCTAGTCATTGTTACTCCCAATGCCATAACAACAGCCAAGCGCACGCAATTTTCAGGAAATGAAACGACCATTTTCTCGCGGCCGCAACTGCTGCCACAACTCTGCTAACGCACGATGCATTTTTCTTCGTCACATATTCGCCGCTTGCAAGCACTGCGTTTTTGCTTTGAACAAATCGCATTCAGGCGCATCATTGCTAGCGCATCGAAACGAGGAGTCAAAGAAAAAAAAAAGAAGTGCGGTAGTCTGCAATTTCCATGCAGCATGTTTCCTGCGCGGCAGTTAAGCACCCAAAAAGAGGGTCAGAGAAAAGGCGACACGAAATTAAACCCTGTCTTAATACGGGGGAACCTTTTACACTTGCAGCTTGCTGACGCTGTCTGTGCGTCGTTTATTGGTTTTCTCGCTTTATACAAAATTCTGTCGCGCGGAAATGAAACTCCGTCGACCCCTGATTGTTTCCAAGCACGCACTTCTGAATCAGCGCATCTGCAAGCGCTGTTTAACCGTCTTTGATTTAATTCGGCGATATGCAAAGCAGAAAGAGGCAGCCCGCGCGCATTTCCCTCGCGCTAAGCAGGCAGAGACCGCAAGCTGTCTCTCGTTCTGCCGCCGCCGCCGTCCCGCGTTCTTTCCGTTCGAGCGGGCGGGCAGACAAGAGGAAGGGGGCGAATCCTCGCGGCCTTGGGCCGGGAAGGCGCGCCAAGAAGGCTGCCAACGTGCGCCAATTTAAAGTGGCGCGGGCGAAAGCCGCTTTAGCCGAGCCGGGATCACAGGCGGTTCTACACGCGGCCGCTTTCGCTGGGCCCCGAGCAATGCAAGAAAAGCGGCTTCCGGCCGCTCCTTGGAGGCGCTTATCGCTCGTCTTCGCTGTGGGCAGCCGGTGGACGCGCGTGCTTCTGCTGCTGACCCCGCCCAGCGAAGAGGCCCAACTACATGTGTCTGACCTCGCAGGGCGGAAGGGGGAACTGGCGGAAGCCTTCGGCCGGATCCCGAGCGCCTCTTGTTTCGCCCGAGCGTCTCGGAGCGATAGGAGAAGAGACGGCGGCGGCGCTAGTGCCCATTGTGCCGGTTTTTTTCCTTTTCTCCGCGCGCGGTTTGTCCGGGAGACGCAGGGAACTGGTTGGCCTCCCGCTACTGGCCACGGGGCTGCTCTTGTTTCTGCACTTTGGTGCACGCACGGCGTCATTTCGAATGTGAGTATGTGCGTAGCCTTTGTCAATAGCAAAGGAGCCCAAGAGATTTGCTTCTGAGCCGCGATTTTGGATTCTTGAAGCGAATTCGCGGAAGTCTCAACGTTCGGAGGGACCAGGTTTGTTCGTTTCACTTTACAAAAGATTTCGAACGCTATGGATTCGTAACGAGCCACACCGTATTGCCCTGAAGCAAAACTCTTGGGCTCTGAACTTTTGACAAAGGCTGCGTGTTCCTGTGCGTGCGTGCGTGCGTGCGTGCGTGCGTGCGTGCGTGCGTGCGTGCGTGCGTGCGTGCGTGCGTGCGTGCGTGCGCGCGTGCGTGCGTGCGCGAGAGCGCCATCTATCACAAAATACGAAAGAAAAAATACGCGCGCCGTTGCTTTCATGCCAGAATGAGAGATTTCAGATGTCATTTCCAACTTTCCAGCGCTGTGCGTATGGACATCCATCTCAGGGCGAACAGCAAGATAAAACCTCGCTGATGAATGTGTCGCAATGATGTTGAATTTTTCTTGGGACGATCATCCGAGGCTATGTAGCGGCACCTGCGCAACTTTCTTCACTTGCATGGAACTGCGAGAGCGCTGATGTTTTTCGTCGAACTTCTGCACAGACACTTAACAGACTTAACAGTTTATGCGTCAGTATCTAGGTATGCTGGTGCAGCGATGACGTAGAAGTAGACAATCCACCTCGCGTGCGAGAGGACAGCAGCTCGAATCCCGGTGCCGCGCAGTTCTCCACCAGGTGCAAAAAGAAAAATACCTGAGTGTCGACGGAATTGAATAACCAGGCCTGGGGAACGACCTGGTGCCAACCATCATAGCCGACAACGCACCCTCTCACCAGAACAGAATTTCTCCACGATAGTGGAGTACTTCACCACAATCTCCTACATACACACACTAACTACCACCGGCCCTCAGCGCCCAACGGCTATGGAGGGACTGACCAAGAAGGCGGCCAGAGATGTGACTTAGCGGAGGTTGCTAAGAATATCTTGCTCCGGACAGGTCGCCAATGGAAACTGAACCTGGCAATGTTTAATGATAGAACCTTATCCAAGAAGGTTATCCGAGTAGTGCTGTGTTGCAGTGTAACTTGTAAGAACACAAACATGACCTTAATCCGTAAGAAAGGGGATGTCAAGGACTTGCAAAATTACAGAACACTCAGCTTACTGTCCGTTGTTTGTAAGGTATATACTAAAGTACTCGCTAACAAAAGTAGAATACTCTTAGGCTTCAGTCCACCAAAGCACCAGGCTGGTTTTCTCTAGATATTGACGATAGACCACGTTAACACCATCACGTTCACACCAATCAGCTAACAGAAAAATGCACATAATATAACCAACCTCCATATATACACTTCATAAAATACCAGTAAGCATTTGACTCGATCGAAACCTCAGCAGTCATGCGACCATAGTCCACAGTGACCATAGTCCTTCACAAAGAAAGTGATAAAATACCAATCAGGAGAGATGTCGGTCAAGAAGGCACAGTCTCTGCAGTAGTATTCGCAGTGTGTTTGCAAGAGGTATTCACAGAACTGGACTGGGAAGAGTTGGGGATGAAAGCTAATGGGAAACACTTTAGCAATCTCCGATTTGCTGATGACATTGTCTTGCTGAGTAACTCAGGGACCGAGCTGCAAAGCATGATCGAGGACCTTGGCAGGCAAAGCAGACTGATGAGCCTAAAAATAATATATATAAGAAATATAAAGCAATGTTCAAAAGTCTTGCATGGGAGCAACAGTTCACGATAGGCATCGAAATATTAAAAGTTCTAAGGGAAAACATGTACTCAGGGCGGGTAGCGACCGCAGATCCGGATCAGATACGGATTGGGATCTGCCGGAGTATATAACACCTGTATCATACTCGTACTAACCTATGAGGAAGAAACTTGTAGGCTAACGCTTTGAACTTTGATTGAAAACAGCGCAGTGAGCTATGGAAAGCAAAATGAAAGGTGTAACGTTAAGAGACAGGAAGAAACCGGAATGAGTCGGGAACAAACGCCTACTTAAAACCATGAAGAAGAAATGGGCATGGGCAGGGCATGTAATTCGAAGGCAAGATAACCGATGGTCCCTTAAGACAACAGAGTAGATTTCAAGGGGTAGAAAGCGTAGCAAGGGGCCTCAGAGAGTCAAGTGGGTGGGGGTTTATGTCCCAATGCGACTCAGGCTATGAGGAACGCCGTAGTGAAGGGCTCCGGGTAATTTTGACCACCTGGGGTTCTTTAACGTGCACTGACATCGCACAGTACACAAACACCTAGCATCTCACCTCCGTTGAAATGCAAGTACGGCGGCCGGGATAAACCCGCGTCTTTCGGGTCAGCAGCCGCAATAACCACTGAGCCACCACGGCGGCTTAATGAGATTAGGTGACCCCAGCTGGCACAGGACCGGTTTAATTAGAGAGATATCGGATAAGCCTTTGCCCTGCAGTGGATATAGACGAACACCGATCTGTGACGTGAGAAAGATGTGGCGGCGCTGCTGTAGTGGGATGGAGGTAGCAGCTGAGGGTACGGGCCATAGCAATGCATGTAAACAAAAGTTTTAAATGTAGGTTTCTGATTTACAGTGTACCTATGAGGTCGCCCTTTCGTTCACAAATGCTTTTTACATCCTAGAGAAAAATGAGAAAGTATCGTACGCCACGTACGTTTAAACTATCACATTATGTGTGAGCCGGACTTACCCCCAGATGGGAGTACCAGGTGGAAGCACGGCCTATAGAAACATATGTAAACAAAACATTCCAAAATGATTGTCTCATTTGGCACAACTATGAAGGCGGCCGATCGATAACCACTGGAGAGTACTTTTAAGAAGAGCACGAAAGCGTAGGGGACGTCATTTCGAAGCTGATACATTTATAAAACGTCACGACCAATCTATGTTGTGATGCCGGACATGCATCCCACCAACGTCTGGGCACTCGACCAGCTGTGTGTCTTTCCGAGTACGACAAGCTTCTCGTGTAGTCCGATATGCAGCCGCATGTGTTGAATTTGCTCGCAAATACAGTCGTTCAAACTGGGCAGCCTAGACAGCATTAGATAAATTGTAGACATACGACACTTGTGAGGAGAACGAAGCTTTAAAGAATGCGCGTTGATGGTGTGGAGATTAACGACGTTGGCCTGAGCAAAACCTGCGCAAGGCTAGAGGCCATCGTTAAGAAGAAAACAATTCTGTTTTTTTTTTTCCTCCTCAATTTCTTGATAGAGCTTCGCAGTCGCCGAGGAGGCTACGAAGCGCTTTCGAGACCTGTGACGTAGTGTTCAGGCCGGCTGCCGAGTATCCGCGCGAACACTGCCCACTTGTGATAGCGGTGGAATACTGAAGAAACGCCAGTTATCTAGCTCTGTCGAAAAGCTTCGAGACAAGTGCAAAGAAAAAAGCAAATTCCATTGAAAACAGTACTGGGGAAGTGGTTGCTGGCGTTCTGGAAAGCTGCTGAGATTATGAGAGGAAGCTTACTGCCGACAAGGTTTTAAGACTATTCACGCGACTTCCTTTGAAGGGAAAACCACCCTAGAGAAAGAAGAAGCTCCTGGAAATTTGTCAACTGAAATGGCTGAAAGTGCGTTTACGGCTAAACATTTTGATGAAAACTAAGTGAAGCGAATTTGCAGAACAAAAATTATATTTTTACCAGTACCGGCAGCACAACTGCTGAGCAGATCGGCTCTGAAGGCAAGCAATCTATGCCCTCGGACAACTTCGCCGGTAGGAAGCCTTTCAGCTGCGAATTGAGTTCCGGCAACCAGACGGCTGCATGTTATGAAACTTCTATCTTCTAACTAATAACTCATGACTAACTAGACCTTGATGAATGCGGATAACCTTGATAGCCGAAATTCCCACGTGGCGTGCATTCCCTGCATTCGACATACTTGTTCGGGGAGAGTTCACGCAAAGTTGGATAAACAATTTAAATGAGAGCTTAAGCACGTGCATTCAACGTTTCTACGGATGCGGCGCACTGCGTGGCTTTTCGAAGGAACGAAATATTCAATGCCTGATATGATTATACAACTCGCTGTCTACTTGGCGTTCACTAATTTCATTCTAAATGCTCCGAATTCGTAGGGACTCCGCAAGTAAAACTATGGGACGGGCATTTACACGCACTATAGAGGGGCACCCTGTGCAAATACGAGGTCATATATTTATTCACGTGAGCTGCCTTCAGCCCGCACTCTACGCCTCATCATCTGTCTCCGATGAAAACTGCGATCGTCCCGATCAATTATTCTCCTTCTCCTTCGTCCTCTCGTACTTTATCGATATCAGTCGAATGTATTTTGGGGCAATCCTTCAATGTGGCGCAGCTTTCCTTTGTAGCCGTAGGGCTTCGCTCAGGTGACTGTTGATGAGTAAGTACTCTCTTTCTTGCAACCTACTCCCCATTGAGGGATAACCCTAAACGCCCCACTTTAAAGAGTCTAAACTACCTCTCCTCGATGCTGGCGTTGTTATGCCAGTGCGACTACCCTTATTTTTTTTTGTCTCTGTTAGAGAATCACCTGAACTTCTGTGTTCAGTAACGATAATAGCTGCTGCTGTCAGAGCTCTGGAGGCAAGAGGGGCGTGCTCCATGTGGCACGTACAGGGTTCGCGATATTGCTGCAGTCATGTTTTGCCCTTGGTGGTTGGCACATACCCATGAGGGAGATCAATTTTTTTACGTGATCAAAACTGTGAAAGGTGATTACCTCTGTTAAGTGCCGGATGGCACTTGTTCATTAATTCTGTCTCAGTTGCTGTGATGGCCCAGCACAAGTGGTGCGCACAGTCCGTCAGTCAGCGTCTGCCCCTCGACGCGTCCCCTCCAGCGTCGGTCATTGGCGATGACCTTCCCTTCTGAGCGCCTGATTATTTCCGCGCGTCCCTTTTAGGGCGAAAGCACTTTTTCACTAGCAAAGCTTTAAAAAAATCGGGGTATGTGTGAAGGCTTTGACACGGGGTAGAAAGAAGCGAATCGGTAGCCTGTAATGATGCATTTAACGCAGGCCGCTCCATCTCCCGATAGATGCGTTGCGCTGCAAAGAGTATCTTACATGAGCTCGCCCTCTTAAATCACGAGAAAGATTTAATCAGTCCTGCGCCAACCCTTCGTCCATCGCCAATGAAAAGGTCGCACACGCGCTGAAGCGGGCGAAAAACAACTTCGTTAGCGGAAGACGGTACCTCTGCTCTCCTTGCCATCTTTTCACGTTATGCAATTGGCGAAGACGTCCTAAGAGGACTCTGAGTAGCACGCAGTGAACATTGCAGCTTGTCGGGCTTCATCCTTCCCTCGCCGGTGCAAGAGGCGGGCCTGGCAATTCAATTTATTAAGCCGCGCGCAACCGGGAGAATATACGCTAACCGAACGGCTTCGCGCCATTCCAAACCCGTTCCTCCCGAGTGCGAAAAGGTGACGCTAAGTGGGCATGACTCTGCGCGCTCCTTGGAAATTTCACCCAGAGCGAAGAAGCGCACCATTGGCCCCCGCGCGAACGCTTCCTCGTTTTTTCTTTCTACCCGCGAAATAAACGCAGTTTGCATAAAAAAATACCGGGAGAGCGGACGTGGACGACGGAATTCTGTTTTTTTTCTTCTTCTTTATTTTCTTCAACGAAAGAGAGAGACACGGGATGAACTACGGAGCGAGAAAAACGATAAAAGGCGAAGAAAACTTTTTTGAAAGCTTAGTAACAAAGTAAAGCCTGAGGTGTTTTAGAAAGCTTAAAAAAAGAAAACGGGAGAAATCCAGCGACAGAAACACAGCGAGGGGCTCTTGGAAGATGCAGGCGGCCGCTTGGTGCGCAGTCGCCGCGAAACTCCTCTCCCCCTCAGCGACGCGCCACATGCAAAGGGTTCCCCCCTGGGGATGGGTCCCCGTGGCGGGGATTCCCCGGTGTACAAACCGCGCGAGATGGCGGCGAGCAAAGCGTGCTGGCGCTAACGGCCCTCTGTGTTGCACGGCCACTGGCTCTGTGAATTCCCGCAACACGAGTGCACTAATAGCTCCGAGCTGAAGCATTGTATTCGCTAAAGTCAGAGCACGTTGAAGGCCAGCAGCAATGAAATTTACATTGGCTAGAATGCCTGATAAGATGTTGGGTACAGCCGCCGCGGTGACTCAGTGGTTATGGTGCTCGACTGCTGTGTGAAATACGTGGGTTCGATCCCTGCCGCGGCTAGATGGAGGCGAAATGCTGGAGGCCTGTGTACTGTGCGATGTCAGAGCCCGTTAAAGAACCTCAGGTGGTCGAAATTATTCGGAGCCCTCCACTACAGCGTCCTTCATAGACTGAGTCGCTATCGGACGTTAAGCCCCGTAAACCAAGCCAATATGCTGGGTACGACATAAAACCAACCGTGACAATGTTCTATACTTGTTAGAGAACCAGTACTGTTATTATAGGCGTTTAAGACTGTACAACAGCCGGCGCTTGCACATGGCGGCGTATCGCGCAGTTGAGCAACTTATCGGACATGACTTAGGTACGGGTCACCGAGAACCTTCCTCGAGCCGGACTCATATGCAATGAACGGATTACGGACGGCGTGTTGAGTTAAATGCGTCAAAAGCTGTACTACTACAGCTATGTCTCATCAGTGACAGAAGGACGACAGCATACGCTCGCGCGCGTTCGTTCGCAGTGCTGTAGATTCTCGCGACCGACCTTCACGTCGCTCACAGTACACGGCTGTAACGCGCACCCGCTCGCTGTGGTTTCTGTGGGAAGGAGTGAGCCACCGTTAACTCCAAAACTACGGAACCAAGGGAACCGTTTTTACGTCATTTCCGGCGCTTGGTAATGGCTGCCGTTTTTAGAATTTTGGTTTGAAAAACGGTGGTTTTTGCGAGCTATTCCTGACGTGCGTATTTCTACCACGAATTTTATGCCATGCGTTTACGACCCTCTGTTGACATATTACTAGAAAAACGTTCTTGTAAGGGGCGAAAATTTTTGTTGCTGTTCGCATTTAATTAATGAACCCCAGGTGACCGAAATCTCCAATCAAGTTCCATACTACGGGGATTCTTTTCCTCCCTAGATCACCTTTCACTTCCCGCAATCCTTCATTCAGTGCGCGGTTCGGGGGTTTTACCTTGCTTCAGACACTTACTGCGCCTTTCCTTTAACCAATTATGATTGTTGCATTGTTAAAGGGGTACCGAGGAGAACTCTATACATTTTTTGTTCTTGGTAGAAATCGGTTGTTTCGCTCCCTGTGGCTATGTTGATATTACTGACATTGTTGACATTTACTGCCAGGGTTGCCGTTGGTGGCTACTTTGCGATAAATTGGCTGCTTTACGACCCAGTCTGGCGACGAAAATTTTAGGTTGGCTCCCTGGCTACTTTCTGGCTACATTGCACTTTGTTTTGGCGAGTTTGCAAGCCATTTTTTTAGAAATTGCATATTTACAACAGCAATCAAGAATAAAGACGAGCCATTATTTCGGAGCTTTGCTGCCCTGGTGGCCGATGCGCGATCGCGTCCTCGCCGCCGGCGGGGGTGGTGCGCATCGAGGCACCCCAAGCCATGCGCGAAGCCCAATGGCCAAACGTCAATGTTAAAAAAAGGGAAATTTGCATAAAACTCGGTGCCAGTGAAAGGCACGCAGGCACAGGCTTTAGTTCTTTATTTTTCTTCCGCGAAATCACCGACTATTTGTCATTAATTTTATTCTATTTTGTTCATTTCGACATTTTTCTTTCCTGCGAAAGGGGCCCGCTAACAATGACAAGGCCCAAAATATGTGGACCCGTTTACTAGTATAATTCAAAGCCAGGCTCAAAATATGTGCACCCGTTTACCATTAATAATTCAAAGCCTTTAAATAATCGATAATAAATGTTGCAGTTGCGATGGCTTCCACAGTCATCATACAGTGTGCCAAAACAAAAATTTCGAAGAATATATTTTGCAGGGAAATAAAAAGTGAGCTTCATATGCCCCAATTTTGAAACACTGGCAAGCAAATGGTTAAAATGCGGAAATCTATCGGTACAGGCCCACTTCAATTTCCCCCCAGAGTCCCTTCAAAATGAAAAAAAAAGAAGAAAAGTGGTAAGGTAACACAGCTAAACCGAGTAGACGTGCGAAATAATGAGTTTAGCCTGGCTGGCTCATGGTATTGCTTTCGTGGGTCGTCGGCACGACTGGCGACGGTATACAGACGAATATTAGTTCGATAGTAGTATTAGCTGACGAAGACGATGATGTGCAATGCATAGCGCTAGAGCGTGTTGCATTTTAACACTTTACTTTATCGGCTTCGGCTATAGCCTAGTGCTCCCGTGCAGTGGACAGCGAAGCTGATCTGTTCGCTTTGCCGCGGGCTCGAAATCCAGTCGCGGCGATATTTTATTTATTTATTGTTTGGCCAAGGTCATCGTCAAGGTCAAGCTTCACACAAATTCGGTGAGCCGGTTTGACCTCGTGAACTAGTACTTTCACACCAAAAGAAAAGTCGTCATCGTGCCGTCGTACCTGGCACCAGGTCAGTTTCGGCTGCCTAAAGCACTCCAAAATCGCGGTACAGGGATTTTTTTTTTTTTTTTTCAATTTAGGCAATGTGGACATGTTACCACGGGCCGCGTATACCGATCGCTCGACTTCGCGCTTAACTACAGAGCATGCCCCGGCTATAGTGCTCGGTTCTCGGAAGCGACGACTGCAGCGACAAACGTCGTGCAGCCAGGCGTCTTCTGCGAGTGCTCCCTAGCGCGCGCAGCCAACGGCCATGGTCACGCACAGCTCTGGGGGCACCGCTGGCGTGACGACTCATAATGGCGCGAGCGCACCTGTTGGCACTGACAACACGGCGGCCTGTCCCTCGGCATGTTCGTGGCTTCGGGCTTTGACAAAGCGACGCGTGCAACGTGCTCGGCGGGACAGTTTTCCCTTGTGGAGCATTAATTGAAACCTGGCGCACTACTTTTAGGAAAGAAAGCACCTCGTAAAAGGTATTTGCTTTGAACGAAGCGGCATTCGTTGTGTATCCATGCCACATAAATTGTTGAGGGTGACATACAAAGTGAACGAACTGTTTAATTCGCTATGTCTGGTCTTTTTTAGAGCCTCTAAGCGCCGCCGCGACAACACGAGATATTAGCAGTGTGGAATAGGTTCTGCCACGGAGGAAGGAAAACTGCGATATTCTCTTGGCCAACTGCGCGCGCCGGAATATCGCGGCGCTGTGGGAAAGGCAGGAGCACGTCAGCGTTGTCAGCGGGTCGCATTCTCGCGACTGCAGTGTGGCAGCGGAGGCCTCGGCGAGAGAGCGATGCTCGCGGCCGATCGGGTAGTGTGGCCGACGCGAGGGGAGAAGGAGCCGGGTGCGGTTGACGCGCGCCATCGGCGAAGGTTGAGCTTCGAGGACGGCGCGCTGATTAAAAGGTCGTCGCCGGCAGGGCCCTAATTCTTAATTTATTCTGCGGATTATGCGGTTCGCTGGCGCAGCTAGCAGCGTCGGACGCCCAGCCCCGCGCCGTCTAATTGGGCACCGCTCTTCGTCAGGCGCACGGCGCCAGAAGCGCCCTGATCGGGCCTCGGCCAAATGAACAGGCAGCGGCAAAACAGCGATCGCCTTTTACGTGCCCGACCCCCGTATCACCGGCGGCGCGTCGAGCCGTGTTCCATTCGCCCCGGGTTCTGCGCCTGGCTCCCGACGTTCCCATCATGCGCCTCGCTGAGGGCCCACCGCCGAGCTCTGAAACGCAGCTGGGGAAATTTTCGCAACGGGCACTTATAGGCGCGTGTTCGTAGTACTGCAGTCTAAACTGGCTGCAAGCTTTGGTTGCGAAATGTGGCAGCAGCTTGGCAGCCAGCCCCTGGTTCTAGCCTCTTTAGTCGGTGCTAGCTTTATGGACCCCCGCCGCATTTGATTGCGCAATACGGATGTTCCACACTGTCGTATTCAGCCACAAAGTAGAGAATAAAGCTTATCTGACCGAGGAACACTGAAGGACTTAGCGCTTTGGATGAAAGGTGCCCCGACAAACCTGGCTTGCTAAAAAACAAGAAAGGGGACGCGCGGCAGGGGGAAAAAAACAGAGAAAGGATTAAGAAAAATGGGACGACTAATTGTCAAACTACAATAGTCGCACGGGGATGCTGATATACAGGAAGGTACCAGCAGATGTACAGGTAGTGCAGGTGACAGTGTGGCAGGTATAGATTTCTTCAGCTGCGTTTTTATTATAGACTTCGGTCACAAGAAACGAGTTGCCATATAAATCATGAGACATCGCGTTTAATTATTATTAAAATGTAATCTTGCGTTTCGTGCGAAAAAGCCAATGCTTCGGCAGCAGAAAGCCTTTGGTTGTATCCCGTTTTCTAGGACAGCAACCAAGCGTCTGCAGCTGCCCAAACATGAACTTTTCAGTGAAGTGAGCTAGAGTAATAAAAGAAGAAAAAGAAACTGGATTCTTGCCCTTTGTAGAGTAAAAACATTAGCAGTATTGACTGTACCACGCAAAATTGCTAGTGCCGTGCCGATACCCGACGAAAGCCGTTGAGAAGAAAAGCTGTCATCTGCGACACTAGATAGTTACAGCACAGCCTTATGACCATCACGGTAAGAGTTTGTCGTTGCTACGAGTACATTTGCCGTTCTTGCCCGGACACATTTGCCCTACGGTCACAGTTTGGCGCAAAAACTCTCAATATGTCACACAGCCTGTTACAGAGCCAGCGCGTTTTGGCACTGACGCACTGCCAGAAAGGTAAAAAAAAATCGACAGGACGCGCACCAATGCGTGTGTTTCTCAAACATCGTCTCCTGCCGGCAAATTACGCTATCGTCATAGGCAGTGGGAAGCGTTTCTTGAGGCGTCAGTCCCTCCTACCGTCTACGACAGCTTAAACTCGTCCTCATCGATAGGCTGCGGCGAATGGTACTCCCTTACGCGCAGTGACCGCACGCTGGCTAAGAAATGAAACGAGCTTCACGTGTCGCGAGAAATACAATGCGTTGGCATCGTTGCTTACTCTTGAGCGAAACTGTAACGTCCTACCGAGACGTTTTACAGTGTGGGTAGCAAGAGTTACCTGGAATCAACTCAGCAACTGCATTCTTTTCGCCCGTGCACTTCCGTCGAACGACCTGAAAAGAAAAAAAAAAGTGCTGTTCTTTGTACCTACCTCGCCCCAGAAAGCTCTTCGCCAATAAATTCGGCTCGATACAAGCCGGCGCTTATGATTTGGCTAATCGCGATATCTAATGAGACAATACATACCCAAGAATTCTGGACAAAAGCATTTTTGAACGGAAAAAAGTTTGTGAGCACATTTGTTTTATATATTGAAAGATTTCACTATAGAAATCAATATATTCACAGATCTCCCGTCGGCAGGCTTGTATTTTTTTTTTTTTTTTGCTATTAGGGATTTTGCTAACGTTAAAAGCGTTCCCCACTGGCTTTGTATGACAGTCTTAACTGCTAGATGCGAGCGATGGAAATGCTATAAAAGAAAGATTTTTTTACATATCGGAAGAATGGATCATTACCTTCAATATTTATATACCAGTACCTTACACTTTTTTAATATTCAAATTTTCCGTCCAAGGATATTTGACATGAATAACTAAGGCCCAGGCGCTGTCACACCTTTAGATTCTTGCTTCCGGCACAGTAGAATGCTCAGTAAATAGGTTGACCACTCACTCCACAGTGCCGTTCGCAGAAAAATAAGCATGCAGTGCCATCAAAATACCGTGCTCGCAGTCACCCCTTTCAACTCTATTCTTACAGCAGTATTGATTCGCCAGAATGGCCGTTATTAAGCCAGTCACTTACGATTAGCACGAGCTTTCGCTCGCTCTTACTTCAAACGCCTTGTAGCTGCTCTATGCGGCGAGCTGCTGAGAACACCTAGAGCAGTCGATTGTTATTGTTCCTTTTTCTTCTGTTTCCTCGATGATGATGATGATGATGATGTAGCCTTCCCTTTGTAACGGGTGGGCGCCTACCAAAGGTGCCCCGGCTGGATATACACACCCATAAAAACCACACTGTCAAACGCGAAGCGGCAAACACACACGCAAATACCGACGAAACAGTACTGTTCTAGTGTCGCACCAGCGTCCACCACTCTGTCAATCGGCGCTTCGTCGCTGCAACCGCCGCCTGGTTTGCCGCATCCGCCGTGCAGCCCTCGTTCGCAGAACGGAAACCCAACGCCTGCGGAAGCGTAGCGCCCTCGTGCGGTGGCGTTGGCAGCTTCTCGCAGAGTAGGACGATGTGCTCCGTTGTTTCGTCGTGCTCTCCGCAGGCTCTGCACTGGGTGCATTCGACTGTATTGTCGAAGCGCTTGCGATACACAAGCGTTGGCATGGCGCCCGCGCGTGCCTCAAACAACAGGCGGCTGCCTACACTGTTGTCGTAGAAGCTCTCGACGCAGATGTCCTGCTTGGCTGCCCGGTACACTTCCAGCGTCGACTTCCCTTCCATGGCAGTCCTCCACGCCTCTCGCTCCTGCGCACGCACTTGGGCATCAACTGCTTTGGCCCATTTCCTCGCGCTGTCGGCTTGTACTTCATTTCTGAAGAAGCCGAACTTGCGACGAAGGTGTTGGAGCCGTTTCACCCATGTGGTCCGCAGGCAGTTTTGACTTACATAGTCAAAGACTCTGCGCGCCCACCTGTTTTTGTGCATCAGGCGCAGCCTGCCGTCGTAGGCTATTTTGCTTCTTGCCTCGCGAGCCTCGAAGGTAGACCAACCGAGGTCTCCCTGCACAGCTTCATTAGCCACCCGCCCATGGCACCCCGGCGCCAGGCGTCCCACCGCTCGTTGACCACGCTCAAGCCATTCCCTTGTGGGCGATGTCACGCAGATAACTGCATTCGCAAATGACAATGCGGGCACATGCACTGCTTTCCACAGCTCGCGGACCATAACAAACCGATTGCAGCCCCATAGGCACCGCCTTCGCAGTATGTTTCCCGCTCGCTGCGAAGCTTGCTTCAAGTGCTCCTCATGTCTTGCTGCATACTCTGGCTGCGTGCTGAACCTAATGCCGAGGTAACGGTATTCTGTTGCCATCTCGAGGACGTCCCCATTAGGTAAGTTGACCGGCTGCTCGGCGTCCAGCGGCGCTGAAAAACACAGCACCGCCGACTTCTTTGAGTTGAAGCTCAGGCCAAGTGGTGCCATGGTTTCAGCGCATATGTTGATGAGGGCCTGGAGCTCCGCATTTGTCTCTGCCATTAATACTACATCATCGGCGAAGACTAGGCCTGGCAATATCCATCGGTCCTTTACACCACCGCTGATGTAGCTTAGAGTGAACCCCAACTGCGCATCCAACAGCTTGCGCTCCACCCCTGCAGCGTACAACATATACAGAAGAGGGGACAACGGGCAGCCCTGCCTCAACCCCTTCTGTACGACCACTGGCTCCGAGCTGACGCCGCACACTGTGGCCACCACTGTGCAGCGTGCATAGAGGCGACGAAGCACGTCGATCCAGGCGGAGGGCATTTCCAATGACTCTAGGCGTTGCATTAGAGGCTCATGCGGTACGCTGTCATACGCCTTCGCGACGTCCATAAAACAGCATGTCAGCCCACGAGCTTCCCTTCTTGCAACCTCAATACACTGGGTGAGGACAAAAATATTATCTTCCAGCCGCCGGTCTCGCCGAAAACCATTTTGGAGCTCCGTCAGATGCCCATTTTGCTCCGCCCAGCCACTCATCCACACTTTTAACACCTGCGTAAATACTCTGTACATTACGCTTGTCACTGTCAGAGGCCGGTAGTCCCGCAGAAGGCCGCTGTCCCCACCTCTCTTGGGAATCAGTGTCACTCTTGCACGAAGCCAGTCTGCTGGTATCGGTTCACCTTCCAGTATGTCACCGAAGATATTTGCCATTTGGTATCTTGACTGTGCTCCGAGACACTTGACGAGGCCAGCGGGGATGCCATCCAAACCGCAGGCTGTACGCGCGCTGATTTTGCCAATGGCTCTGTCGATCGCTCCACTCGAAACCGACCACTGTCTGTCGTCCGGAGGTCGTGCGGGTGTTTCCACGCCTTCGAAGACGTATGGCATGCCGTCAGTTGCGTACAGTTGCCTCATGTGGTCTGTCAGTACGCGGTGGAGGTCGCCAGTCTTTCCAGTTGCTTCATCTCTGATCAGCGGGTCTGGTGTTCTGCCGTCCATAGACGCTACGTACGACCAAAATTTAGCTGCTGCATTTTTACCAGCGGACTTAATTTCTCCGAGCGTCTGCCGATCTGCCTCGGCAATCTTACGCTGCACCATGGCTTGCATTTCGTGCTTGCGTTCGAGGTAGGTGCCCCAGGCTGCAAGTGCCGCTTCTGTGGTCAGCATCTTCAGAGCATAGCGGTGATGGCGGTTTGCAAGCCTTCGCGCTTTATAGGCAGCTTTCACCTCATCATCCCACCACTTTTTTCTGGACCGTCCTCCTCTTGAGCGATCCACAGTCTCATGCCCTGCCATGATGCTACGCAGTACAGTCACGTACTGGTCGTATGTCGTGGACTCTTCGCGGGCCAGGCTTGCTTCGAATTCTTCTGCAACAGCCTCGTACGCCCTGATGGGCAGGGAGCGCCTGGGAGACTGCCTGCGAGCCTGTGGCGTACTGCGCCTCGCGGAGGTTGTAAAGTCCAGTCGTATGCGGTTATGGTCGCTTCCAAGGCTGTAGCGGCCCTCTTCATCTATGTGCACGCGACACATGAGGGAAGCTAGGCGCCTGCTAACAAGAGCATAGTCTATGCAGGTGCGACTCCCCCGAGCACACCACGTGAACGCACCTTGGCAGTCCGCCCGCAGATTACTGACCTCCAGTGAAAGGTCCTGAGCCAGCGTCTGCAGGAGCTCACCATTGGGATCGGTGTACCCGTCCAGCTCTTGGATGTGCCCGTTGAAGTCACCGAACACAATCATTTCCTTGTCGAGAGCCCAGCGGCCTGTATCTGCTTTGATGCACTGAATGATGCTCAAATTTGCTTGGTATTGGTCCGCTGCCCCGCCTAGGTACACGACACACACGGCCACCGGGGTACCAAGTATATGCCCGGACACCCATGTGTGATCAGTACAGGGCCCCTCCAGGTGTAACCATGTACTACTCCTGCGCCACAGGAAACCCACTCCACCACCCTTACGCGAACCAACACATCGGTTACTGCCAGCCCAACACCACAGTTGGCTGGTGGGCGGTTCTTCCAAATCACGCAGGTGAGTCTCGGCCACTGCGTACAGCGTCACGTCCTCCTCAAGCAATGTTCTGTACCGCTCCTCCCACCTGGCTAGCCTCCTGCCACCATGTAGGTTGAGAAAACCCACCACCACCTTTGCTTGCCTCCTTTTGTGCCGTTTCCTCTGAATCCTCGGCCTCGACAGGTTAGTCCGTGTCCGCATTCGTCGATGGCACCCGAGCCCCCCCGTCGACACATTAGACTGTTGCCGGGAGAGGTAGTCTACTGGCGCGTCGGGGGCCACTGTTGCATCAGGTGGTGTCGGACATACTCGCCCACTATGCCGAACAAGTTGGCAGTAGGCGCTGCAGTCCGAGTCGGAGGGAAGTCCTGGAAGCACTGCTGTGGTGGGGGCAGCTGGATCGACGGCATGGGAAGCTGAGCACGCTGGGCCAGTAGGCCTGAGTCCAGTGTCAGAGGCCGGATGACTTGTGCTGACGGCAGTGGACCGGCAGAGGCATGTAGCAGAGGGCTCTGGAAGAACTGCTGTGGTGCGGATGACTGCGCTGTCATCCCGATCTGTTGTGGGAGCTGAGTCAGCAAGCCTGAGTTCGCTATCGGTGACTGGGGGAGGGCAGGTGCTGACGGCACTGGGGGTGGTGCTATGAACGCTGACGTTGCATTTCCTCCCGTTTGAGGTGGGTGACTGCTGCGTTTGGGGGGTAGGGATTTCATTCCCCAGACATCCGTCGCCGCTGACGACGGGTATCCCCGATTGACCGCTCTCTCTCCCTGCTGGTGGGTTGATGATGCTTTTGGATAGGTCTTCTCCTTTTGATCCCGCGAAGATCCGATGTCTTGGCTCCGTGGCCCCCTCGGAACGCCTAAAAAAGGCTCGACAGGCCCTGACAGACAATGCCATCTACCGAGTACCGTGCGCGCTCCCCTCAAGGGTGTCCCCTCGAAACTCGGGAGCCTGTCTCTACTGCATGTATCTCTTCTTGTGATGGCAGGCTTTTTGAAATGCCTTGGTCGGCGCGGCAGACGTAGAGCGCGAGTCGGCTCCGCCCTGTCGGAGCTGCTGTTTCCTCACACGACGCGAAAGCGAAACACGTTGTGGTGAAAGTTGGAAAGTGAAAAAGAAGTGCGGGTAGTAATAGTAAACAAAGAAAAAAAACGGCTGTCTGGAGAGTGCCACCGCTTGCAGGCACTGCTTGCCGTAAGGATTGGCCGTGCAATCACGTCCCTCGAAACGACGCCAGTGCACCGATGCGGCGCCGCAAGGGGGCGCTGCGCACGCCCCGCCGCGCCGCCGTTAATCTCCATAGCGACGCTCGTTGCACAGCGTCCATATCAGCACACAAGGGGTTCCGCTGCATGCGGAGAGGCTCGTGCGGTGCCAGCTTTGCGGAGGATTGCAGGACGCTTTCTTTCGAAGCCAGCCCTACTGCTGGTTTACCAACAGACGCGCTCAGCAGCTTGAAAGCACGGAAGCGAAACTGCAAACTCCCAAGAGGGGGGGCTCGCATGCAGCCTGTCATTCAAGAGAACGCCATGCAGAAACTAAAAAAAAAAAAGAAAACAGAAGTTCTTTTGCTTCTGCTACAGGTTTTACGGAACCATGGCAACAGGGCGATAACGAGTGGACCACGGTTTTTTCAGGGACACTTTTTTGTTCTCTTCGGCGAGGCGCACTGTAAAACAAGTCGCATTATTTTTGCCAGACAGGTGGCGCCCATTTGCAGCGATTGAGCAGAACATGTAACAAGTGGATTGAGCAGGAAGATAGTTCTTTTTTTCTAGTTTTTTTTTTTATAGACCACATGCTCTAAGCCGTAGGAATGCGTTTACAACTAAGCATAAAAATATCAAATGTCGCACTTCTCCGGCGCAAGCCTGACAGGGATTTTCAATGTTTGCCCAGCGGTATCAGCGGGGAAATAAATATATAACGAAACGTTTTGCGTTGTGTCTAATGTGAAGAGTATCTTTGCACGTCTTATTCAAATTTGTATCACGCTTGCATACCGCAGTGTTAATAACATTTTGCACTACGTGCGAAATTATAAGGGCAGCGCTTCCCAGAGAAGGGCAAGAGCACATCCTACAAATTTGCTTAAATCGCAGTTGTCTTCAAATCAGCGAACAAAATCTTTCCGCCGCAACTTCATCAACGCTGATATAAGAATAGCGAACTGAGCGCTGCGTGACAAATATATACCGCGTAAGAATTGCCATCAGTGAACGCATTATAAGGTATATGAGAACTGGTACATGAGGATAAAATAGAAGCTCGGGCGAGTTGGTTGAACATTATCGGAGCAGCGCAAAGACGTGGGCGCGAAAAAGACATAGGCACGGGGCTGACTCATAAGGCCATCGTTCATAAGATATCGACATAAGCAAGAAATTTTTAAGGCGAAAACCTTTATGGTCCATTAGCAAGGATACCCGGCTCCGTCGGCGTCATCAACAGAGGGGAAAAAAAATTCTTTCGAAGGTGCGGGGAATTGAACCACGGACCATCAGATACCGTGGCGCGCGTGCAACCCATTCATCACAATACAGCGTTGCTTTTTGGCGAGTAAAGCTGAACCTAGTGCACACGCTTCCTGACGACTGTACGCTAATGAGCAGGTGTGTCCTTAGAAAGGAAGGAAAAAAATATAAATTAAAAATTAATGCTTTCTCCTTCAAAGCACGTAAGTAGATTTAAGTGTCCTCCGTAATATTGACGGTTCCCTCTTCTCGTAGTAAACAGCATCAAGTTTGCGACAAATCAAGACAATCAGAGCCCACGATTCGGACTCGGCACAGCGAACGCGTCGTATTCCGGGTCTTCTTCCACACTGAAAACGCTTGCATCGGAAACTTCTGATTTGTGTCCATTACAGCTACTGAAAAATATAAAATAAAGCTACAGAAGAAACAAAAAGCCTCTGGCAAGCTGCTACGTTTAACCTCTGGCTATGACATCAAAACCCCACGATCAGATCTTGCTGGCTGAGAGCTAAATGTTGTCTTTCTTTTTAATTTCCGGCACATAGCCGGAAAAAAAAGGCACGAAAGAATAGGGAGATACGCAGGATGCACATTCCTCTGCTCTTTCATTTCCTTCCGACAAGAAAAACATTTGACGCTGAAAATGCTACGTGATGCGAATGGCCTACACTGTGCCTTCTGTACGAGCGCAGGACTGAGTCCACCATCTAGGTTTTATGCAGGAAGCGCTGTATTACAAGGACAATGCGCACAAAGCGCAGAGGTTCACAGACGGTCGCGTTTCACCCTCCCTTACCCAGGTGTCCAAAGAAGTCCGCATTTTTCTTCCGACGCCGCTCGTTTCGTTCAGTCGCTCTTCTTCCCGCTATAATACCAATAAAATAAGAAAAAAAACATCTTGTAGCAGCTCCCCCCGTGAGAAGAAATAAACCAGGCAGATTATCACACGGCTCCATTCAGGGTGATGTTTGTCTTGGCCGCCCCTCCCGAACGTTTTTATCGAGCGGAAGGGGAAGTAACGAAAAGAGTAGCAGGGAATAGCTCGCACGCGGGGCAAACACAGCCAGGCCGGCAAGGACCCTTCTTCTCCGGGAACATAAGCTGTTTAAAGAACCCGGCAAAAGTGAACCCGCGACGCGAACCATTCATTCAGAGAAGAATACCGCCGCTGCTAAGCGCGCAATAAATAAACGTCTGCTATTGGCGCGGGCGCTTATCAATAACACGAGCGCGAAGCCGGAAGCAAAGCGCGGGGCCTTCCGATGGGACAAAAGGGGAGGAGCCGCCCGCGAGAAGGGGACAGCCGACGGGGAATAGAATGAGCTTAATGTTAACTAATGCAGTCGCCGGCACTAATTCGTTTGCGGGAGCCTGAAGGGCGCGGAAGCCTCCAAGCTGCCGGCCCCACAAACAAGCAGGTAAATAATTACCGCGTTCCGCGCTCATATTTTACTCTCGGGGAACGCCTGTAGATTCAGGCTTGGGGCACTTCTTTTCATGGCTTCCTTCGCGTCGGAGGCTTAATGCAGTTTTCTTGCCACTTTCGCCTTTTCTTGCCGCTTCTTAACGGGCGATATTAGGGGCCCGCTCATTTTCCCGATGAAAATGGAAAACTTGACTGAAACCAGCCTAGGAAAGGCTCATTTTCTACCTTCGGAGCTCGCTTCGCTTCATTTCTCCTCTCCTCCGTTTCTTTTTTTTTTCCCCAGAATAAATGAATTTTTTTTTATGCGAAAGCGCGAGAGCATAAATATGAATAAAACACCTGAGCTGAAACTTTCAAAGGCACATTGCAAGAAACCTTTCTAGTCGATGTGATGTCAGCAAAGTTTCACAGGCACACGGCGGAGATTAGGCGGAAAGAGAGTGAAAATTCATCCCGGGGAAGAACGCGGGCGTGAGAGCTGAGCAAGAAAGAAATACCCCGCTCAAGAGAGAGAAAGCAGCTCGCTCGCAAAATTGGAAACTGCCCGTGCTCTCTGTTTTCGGAGGACGTTGTAAGACTGCTTTCGTCCAGCTTTGCATTACAGATGGGATACTCTGGCAAATGCGAGACACACTAAGCCACGAATCTGTTTCTCGTTTATTCTGCTGAGTATCCTGTACTTTTCGGAATGATTTATGGCAGTGCTGTTCCGTCACCAATTTCCCAAACTACTTCTTGCATCAGCAGTTGTAAGCTTACCTTTCACGCAGCCCGCACGCCCAAGATAACACGTTCTCGAACTCATTTTCTTCATTGCACCAAACGACACCTTCGCTTAACTAATGCGGCAAAATAAATGAGCCGGCTTCTAAATCGATCCCTGCATCGCTGTTTTGGAGCTTTTAAACTGGAAGCGAGTAGTGCCGAAAAGTCGACTGAAAGGTAGCTGCGAAGCAGTTTGAAACAACGAATGTGGAAGTTAGCAGTTTGAAGCTTTGAGTAGTTTGCAGAGATGAAAGAAGCCTGCTCTGTTTGCGCGCATTTTTTTTTTTTTTTTTTTGGGGGGGGGGGGGGGGGCGTAAAGTTCAATCGAGGAAACTAAATCGTAAGGTCCCAGGACCGTAAGCAAATAACAGTCGCAGACAAACGCGCTAAATTTGGCGGATAGACTGCACTGTGAGCGGCTTCGCGAGAAAGACTTTGGTTTTTAAGCCGAATGTTTGCTGTTAGAAGTACGTCCTATTACTAGCAGTAATAGCTTCACTTTGAACTAATTGCTGCTTCCCTATCCCTGGTTAGAAATAGCTTACAGGGATTCAGAGAGAAGAGTAGTTAGTTCCGTTTCTCCGGCAGCACTTTTTGAGCTTGCGTCATCCATTTCGTACAGCAGTGTGATTTTCGAACGCAGAATACAATCCACGTGACGATGAGGATATGCTTAGACCCTGACCATGCATGCAGTACCAGTCAAGAAACCATTACTGTGATGCTATGTTATCTCTTAATTGAAACAGTAATCAGTAGGTAAGATTCTTGGCTCCTGAAGGCGTATAGCATAACTGCAGGCAGTTTTTAACCTGCTTTAGTGAAACGCAACGCGTTGCTCATTTCACAGTCTTTTACTACTCAAAAGGCATCTTTTAATGGTGCTCAGAAATGGAGTCCACCCAAACCGAAGCAGTAACTAAAGATCCCGCCGTCGGCATTAATTATATTCCAACGAGGTTTTCCTTTTCATTATGCAAGTAATTAGCAAATGTTCTTATTAAAGATCGAGACTTCCGTTTCCTCTGCCGCGGCTTGAATTGATGCTGCCACTGCCTACGTGCGTGGTGCCATACCTTCCCATCAGACTCGGCAGTGCAACCACCGCCATTCACAAGGAAGCCTCAACTCATCGACCTCTCAAAGCGTAATATTTCATTGCTTTTCTGACGCTGAGTTTAGGCATGAGCAGTTTGCGTACGTTTGAAAACCGATGCGCATCTGATCTAGACCCGATGAGCATAATGAAACAGTGGCTGAGACACTCGCTAATTGCGAACTGCTCCCACACCAAATCGCTTTCGTGAAGCCGGCTTCCGACGCTTTCTCGTGTTTGCGAAATATTTGAAACTAGTAACAGTTTTACCTTCATACTGCAGAAGATTCTAGAGAGGGACCTTCACATAATTTTCTGTTTAGGAAGAAAAACTTTTTCTCCTGTGCCATTTGCTCTGACCTGAAACGTCATCCTATTTTCAGCGCTGGTCGTCAACAGCATTTTGCACTGTCTTTATACTGACAGTACAGTATACGTGCACTGACATTGCACAGTACACGGACCTGTAGAATTTGGTTTCCATCGAAATTCGACCACCGCAGCCGGGATCGAACCCGCGTCTTTCGGGTCAGCAGCCAAGCACGATAGCCACTGAACCACCGTGGCGGCGGCACGAAATTCGCATGTCATAACGCTCATGTACAAAGTCACAACACATGTAAGCGAACATATTAGTCATGAATGATGAAACTTGACGTACTATGACCTATGAAAGGCGTAAATCGTAGTCATAGTCATGCCATAGTCATTCTGCAACGTATTTTGACTCCGCACATTAGATCTCCAACGTAGCATATATCACTCTGCACTTTACAAGTACCGTGAGGTAAGGTGTAGAGATTCTGTACAAAGTATGCATAGTCATGCCTCGTAGTTATAGTCTTGACTCACAGTCATTCTGCGACAAAGCATGACTCAGCACTCTACAAGTAGCGTAATTAAAACGTAGAGTTTCTACAAAGTATGCGTTGTTATAGCTCACAGTCATTACGCAAAGTCAGATGACACAGAACTTTTACAACTAGCGTAGTCATGACGCGTAGTCATAGTAATGACGCATGACTCAGTCCTTTACTTCTGCAACGTAGCATGACTCAGCACTTTACAGGTAATGTAAGGTGTAGAGAGTTTTTACAAAGTATGCATAGTCACGGCTCATAGTCATTCTGTGGCATAGCATGACTAAGCACTTCACAAGTAACGTAATGTAAGGTGTACAGAGTTTCTACAAAGTACGCTTAGTCATGACTCATATTCTTTATGTAGCGTACCATGACTCGGCACTTTACTTCTGCAAAGTAGCACGACTCAGCACTTTACAAGTAGCATATTTAAGGAGTATAGAGTTTGTACATGGTATGCATAGTCATGCCTTGTAGTCATGACTGATAGTCATTCTGCAACGTAGCATGACTCCGCACATTCTCACACGTAAGCAGATTAAGTGCGTGTGACGAATTTTTCCGCTGCTCATATTCTTAATTGCTTGCCGCTCCGAGCGTATAAAGCGTCAGCGCCAGCCCCTTAGCGGCCGACGTCGTGATGAGTATTCTGAAAATGGCTGCTGTGCTCTACCTCAAGAGTGTTCAATCTCATTCGCCAATTTTTCTTTCTCTGTAAAGCGTGCACCACCGCAATATAATCCTTATAGCAGAGAAAACAACTGTACAAAAAAACTGTATAAAGGTTTTGTGGTAATTTTTTATTGCGAAAGCAATACTACTCCCAAGAACGGCCTTTCGCGTAGCGGCGGCCACTTGGCACGTTTGGCCTTTAGAATGACCTCTGACGTCATATCATGCCTAGTGACGTCACAGAGTGACGCCATACCAGGAGCGAGAGACGGCCTACCAACTCAGCTCGTCGGGTAACGGCGGCCGCTTGGCACGGCGCGCCGCGCTCCTGCCGCTAGAGGCGCTAGTGACGTTATAGCGTGACGTCATACCAGGAGCGAGAGACGGCCTACCAACTCGGCTCGTCGGGTAACGGCGGCCGCTTGGCACGGCGCGCCGCGCTCCTCCCGCTAGAGGCGCTGCATATGCAGTATAAAACACCTGCTTTCGCAACCTATCAGGCTTGACCAAAGCTAAGCCCCCGCCAATTTTTTCCACTAAGGTGCAAAGCTTCACGAGTTGAATGGCATTCATGTTTTAAGAAGCGCAAACTACAACAACACTACAAGAGGGAAGACATGCGACAAGTGTTGTTCTAGCATAGCTGTGTTTTGCGCTTATTGGAACTCTTCAAAGTTTCTTTACAAGCACTAGTTTGACTCGGGGGAAGGAAGAGGGGGTGGGGGAGGGGGGGGGGGGGGAGGGGGGGCATCATGTATCTTTTTCGACGTCGTGTTACATGCCCAGCAGTTTTCCACCCCAGTCGAAAAACGTTGCACAAAATCTTTGAGCATTTTTTTTACTGTTGATTTCTTCACTACGAGGGCTATGTTGCGGCAGTGCACGCTTTACAGGAGAAGAAAATGAACAAGCGAGGTCGACGGTTGTCGCTCAACAGAGACGGCGCTCTAAACCCAAAAAAAATGATTCTGAAAGCATATGAACCAATCTTGATAACATCAGGCGTATTAAGAGACCTTTCCAAGGCCTTCTACTGCAATAATGACGACACACTCATAAAAAAGCTCGAAACCATGGCCTTATACGGTTGTTTCTTAAATTTAATGATGAGCTATCATCAGACTTTGTGCAAAATAATTATAATAGAAAACAGGGTATCAAATATTAAGTCAATAAAATTTGGTGTACATCAGAAGAGCAAATTTTGGTCATTATTATTCAGTATTTACATTTAAAAATATCAAATATTCCCGATTCTCAATTAAGTATGATCTCAACATGTGTAGTTAACTGGCCGCCAGCGTTTAATGAGTTTAAATACACTTAATACACGCCGTCGAGAAAACTTATTAACAATTAGCACGAACAAAACGAAAGCTGTCTCTTCAGTCTTAGAAGTTCTATAACCATTATTATTGACCGTATAATGAATGTAAATTCGCCAGTGGATATCACAGCTTGAGTTAGATGTATTGGCGTCGTTTCAGAACACAATTCAACCTGACGTAAACAGTAGTATATGCATTGCAGTGAACGTTCAGGTGTTGTTGATGCCTTTACAAAAGTACGGTTTTTGTGCGCGCTTCTTTAGATTACTAATATATTGTTACGTTGCCCGAAAGGCTAGTCACAAGCAAGGGGGACCGGACCGGAGGAATATGACTAAATTTTCCTTTCACATATGCAGTGTTGTCATGGGAAACACCACGGCGTGAATCATTATTAAACTTTCTGCAAAAAAAAATAATAAAAGGGTAAGTGTTATTACCAACTCGTCCTAGGACGAGTTGGTAATAACGCGTACTACCATCGGACCACTCTCTAGAAAACTTGAAGTTTGTCTTGTAAGATTGTTATTCGATGATTTACTCTTGCATCGGTACCTTGCCGAAATAAAACAAGAACACTTCATTGGGTGCTTATTAAATTTATCCACCAATATATAACAACTATAACACTGGTCCTAGTGAGGAGGGGTTTGTTCCTTGTGCGTGCACTAATTATGAAACACAAATACTATGATTCACGTTGGCGCCTTTTCTAAACTGGTTTGGTTTCTGTTTATTACTCACTTAACTCTCTCATGCTTATGTAACGGGACCAGTTTTCACGATTGATGCTGCATTGCACTGCTTATATATAACTAGATTCCTTTTACGATTGTATGATGTCACTTAACTCTCACTGATTGTTGGGATTTACAGTAAGCGTACTTTGCAGTCACGTGTATACACACGCCTATACTGGGGCACAGGCCTCGTCAAGCCAAACTGTTTTCTGCTTTTTGCTTCGCCACAAATGCTATGAGTGGATTGTAAATCAACTTAATTTGATTGATCTGACTTGATTTAAGTGGCGGACGTGCAGTGGGGAGCCCAGTCTGAGGTGGCAAGCGAGGCTAAGTAGTGGAGGCGGCAGACTTGGGTGCCGTGAGAGTTAGAGGGGCAGCGGGAGGGCGTGGCTGCCTGTCATTGGGAGAAGCCTTGCTTTCTGGGAATGGTAGTTGTGCTTGCTTCTGCAGTTCTTGCTATCGAGAAATCCCTGCTGGCCTGCTCTTAGCCTGTGATGCCTCCCAAGTGGCGGCTAAATCACCGCTACGTGCCAGGGTGCAAGACGGGCTATGCTCGAACTGGACAAAACCGCAAGCTGTGACTTTTCAAAGCTCCAGCTGAGGAAGAGTGGCGGCTGATTTGGCAACGGATTTTACACACGTCTGACAAACCACTGGACGCCGACTGTGCAGTGCGCGAGCTGCATTTTGAGTAGCGTTTCATAATAAGAGACCATGTGCACATTGTGAATGGTGCTGAAGTGCGAATTGCGAGAGTATCTCCAACTCTCTCCCCCGATGCGGTGCCGACAATCTTGCCGAACCTGCCCAACTACCTGAGTGTGAAAATACCGGCACCGAGGCCAGAGAGAAAAGCCGACAAATAGTGATGCCGTGTGTGCATGGATCAGCTTCTGTTACAGCTCCCGATGGCAAAAGTTTGAATGCTGTCACATTTACAAAAGCATGCGATTTTGGTAGCTTGCTCTACCACGCATTGAGCCTCTTCAAGTTTATCAGTCAGCTTGAGGACGTTTCCATAGGGTGTTTTAGCTCTGGAGAACTGCATCACGACAGTATCATGGATATGTGCTTGCTCTTCTGAGCAAGACAGGCGTGAACCGTATTGGATGCGATCAGCACTTCAAGGAACTCACCTTAAATTTTACTGGGTTTTATCTTGGGAACAGAATGCATTTTTTTTTTTTTTCAAATGTCTCAACAAGTCTCGTGACTTCGCCCGAAGGAAAGCACAGCAGCATTTAAAGTTTAGCCGTGTGTAAAAAATTGAGATGCAAGATTTTGTTGAGGACTGAGTGGGGCACAGTATATGTAGCTAAAATTAGTTGTGTCATCCATATTCGTGTATTTGTTTAAGCGAAGGGGGAGTGGAGAGGGGGCGGCTACTGCTGCCTGGGTTGCCGTGCACAAAGTTAGTTTGCCTGACCTATTATTGGTGCTTCTCTCAAGTTCGTGGAAAGTTGGTATGAGATACATGAACTAGAACTGCACTTTTACTAGGTACAGCCTTTGTCAAGAGCTCAAAGCTCACGGGGTGGTTTACTTCTAGGCTGTACAGTGGGGCTCCTGTAGCACTTTTGGGCGTTCAGCCCATTATAGGTAACGGGACCAAAAATCTTACCTTCAGAAGATATGGAACGCTGGACATGGCTCGGAAGCGAACCCCGTCGGCTCTGAATTTTTGACCAAGGCTGTACTTGCACTGATGCAGCAAATAATTAAGTCATCTAGCTCGCCCTTCTAAACAAGTGCGTGCGCTAAAAGGCGGTAACGAAAGCGTTCCATGCGACCGCGGCACGCTCCTCGCCGAACCCTGGCCTATTCCTCGTCGTGGGTGTGTGCCATGTCATTAAGACAACGACAACATCGCAGTGACTGCATTCCGCTAGGCTGTTACGCACTTCCGTGTAGCAGCGTCGTGGAAACTAAACAAGATCGCGGGTGTACTCGGGAGAGTGAGCTCTTGTGTAAATTTCCAGGCACTTCACTTTCTGCTACGCATTGTTTCGGAGTTTTTTTATGGGTTGCGTGAGGTCACAGAACATTTGCATGTTTCATTTTAATACAAAGGAACGATGCATTAATTTGAATATCACGCGGGCATTACGCAGCGACTTCCGAACGTGGCAGCAAACGGCAGGCTGACCGCGAAGACGCATTTAAGTGCGGTTTACTGCAGCGCCACCGCCAACTTCCACGCTCACCGGCCCTCTCCGCAACTGCTGGTCGCGCCACTCAAAACATTCTAGTACACTCTACTCGCGGTAATACAGGACGTATTACGTCCGCCGCTATGGACAAGGGTGGCGCTGGTGAACAGTCTCATGTTTCGGTTACACTACGCATAAACACCCCCGAAAGCAGCAGATTCGACAGCCGTCGTCTTTGCTCAGCTAGTGGAGCAACTCCCGCGAAATTCGGAGGTCGTGGGATCGGATCCCACCGGCGGCATGTGGCTGTTTTTTCTTCTGCTTTTATTAGTCTGCCATTAATGAAAAACAACTAAAAAAGGACATCCCTTGTGCTCTTTGGTTTCGGTGACTTCTGGGTTCCTAGCGTTGGACGTTATTTTGTGCTCATATTTTAAGACAAACACTGTGGACGGCGCGCATGTCTAAACCTTCGAAGAGTAAAGTACAGACGCCGGATGTACAGGGGGGGGGGCAAAAGTCTCTGGACCACGTGCTCCGGAAACGAAGCCTATAGCTCCATCACTAGCCGTCTGCTGAAGACCACACTAGTGGAGGTGAAAGAATAAGATTTTAGCTTCAACCTCCACAAATGTGATCTCCAGGTGGCGGATAATAATAGAGCTATAGGCTTTGCTGCAGGAACACGTGGTCCAGAGACTTTAGTCCCCGACTGTAAGTGCTTGGTACAGAGCAAACGAACAGCGTGCCGGTGGCAATCGTGCGGAGGCGACGCTTGACGCGGAATTAAGGACGAGGGTTGGCTCATATGTTAAATACATGATATATGCGTTGTGGAAATTTAAAAAGTGTACAATCGAATTTTTGTCAGTTGCACCAAGCTGTTGGCACGAACAGGCTTTTTAACGAGTGGCTGCTTGTACGGGTATGCCATTAAAAGCCCAATGTGGCGTTATTATGACTCGACGTTGTAACAAGCCTAGGAATTCTGCCATGCAAAGGAATAGCTCAAGTCAAAGCCCAAAAAATGTTTAGGTGTGTGGTTTGAGGAAAGCTTATCATGGAATTCTCATGTCAACAGCCTCATAGCTGACCTTAGTAAAACAATTGGCTACCTCTTTAAGATTTGCCCACTCATCCATCCCTCAATGGTTACGGACTGTTCTTTATTACTCACTCTTTTATTCCAAGCTTTCCTACTGTGCTTTAGTCTGGGGTACCACTACAAGTCACAACTACACAAGATTAATTAGCCTGCAAAAAAAAGTGTTAAGAATATTTGAGCAATATCACGGCCCACCGGAATTACTGCGTACAAGACCGCTTTTCCTGAAACATAAAATGTTAAAGGCCAATCAAGTTTATTATTTCATATTATTTCAAATTACTTCAGTACATAAAGAAAGCGAAGCTTTACAGTGTACAAAACTCCAATGCAGCTCCTGCATACACACTCCGTTGGGAAACTTTACACCGCCGAAAATAAGGACGAATTATGGACGACAACTTAGTGAATATCAAACAGCTAACCTTCTGAACAAAATACAAGAATTAACATATCTGAGTGCTAATGTCTCTAAGGACACGCTTAAAGCTCTGCTGCTCGAAAATAACTTGGAATTCAATTAATCTACCATGTTTCTGCTCATAGTTTGTATTTTCTGGGAGTGCATCAACGTTTTGAATCTTGCTGCTGTGTGTTGCTATTATGATGTTGCTATCATGTTGCTAAACTTGCAACAATCATGTTCAGAATTGTGCACATTTGCTTCTTTGTACTAAGTATTCTGTGTTGGCATGTACGGTCTATTGTCTGTTACATACGCGTTTTTTTTTCTACGTTGCATAATTTATTTAATCTTTTTTTTCCTCAGTGCTGTGACATTTTTTTATTTCCCCTCGAAGACCTTGGTGGGGAACATTTCGCATAAATCTATGTTAAATGACTGTTTGTGCCAAACTGTATGCGGGGCAATAGCCATCGTCAGGCTTTTCGCCTTTTGCTCTTGCTCCTCTTTCTGTATCGGAAAGGAAACAAATAAATCAAATCAAATCAAAATCAAATCAAATATTCGAACACCGTTCGCTCTGCTAGTGACAAACTGAAATTAAGCTGATTACCATCTTCCATTCTTCTCGCCAATTATATAAAAAGTTTACTAGAGACATTGTTGCGGACATAAGTCGGAAGGCTCGGGGGAAATACGTAATGTTGTGGTGAGCTCGAGAGTAGTCGTATGGCTGCACTCAGGAGGGTGTCCATCGTAATTATTCCCTCACGCACGTGCCGCTTCTCCCTGGGGATTTCCCCTGGACGAACATGGTTGCAGCTTTCAGTTGACGATCAATTTGCCCTCTCTCTGCTCCCTGCGAGCCATCCTGGTTGGCTGGAGTTTGGTAGAGCGACTGTCCTGGCGTGGCGCTGGCCCCACGAGGCAGAGCGGCCAACCAGTAAAAGTACTTTTCCAACTAGGAAGGCTATGCGACTTTCCCCTATAAGCATTTGGCTGCGCTCAGGAGTCTGTTAGTTGCAATTAGTCTGTTAGAAACAGATTCATAATTACTTGTATCTGCTAACTTACAGCGATTACATGAGTCAGCTTTCAAAAACGCCTTCGGCTGCCTGAAGGAATCTTTGCTGATTGCACATGCCAGAAAAAGAAGAAAAGCCTGGCATGATGTCACCGTACTGGGAGTTGTTTTTTGTAACGTTCAGCGCTGCTTAAGACGTATCTCTGATGCACCCGATATAAGCATCTACGTACTAAAACGTTTGACAAACCTATCGCTCAGTAAATCTATCGCTCAGTTTATAACATATTTGTGAGAACAATGGAAGCTCTGAGCTAAAAACTATGGCCAGCAGCGATGGCCCACTTTTAATCCTCTCAATTGTTTTTTTTTTTTTGACGTGGCCTATTTAACGCTTTGCACGCGAGTTTTACTTCTTCCCTGCGCCAGTTTCACAGTTTTGCCTGTTTCTGCGTTCGCTTATTATTCAGCGCATTTATTCGGACGGAGCGAAAACACGATTTTTCGCCAAAATATAACCTAATTAGAAGCAAGTACTTTCGGACAACTAGGAGCACCAAACGGGCCGCCTCGGTGGGGGAGATAATTCCGGATGATGATTTTGGAGCCGCAAAAATTTGCCTGAGCGAAATAAAGCTTCGTGTTCGTAATTAACCTCAGCCCGGCACTCGCCTCGTTCGAGTGCTCACTATGTTGCTGCTTCACTCGAGATTAGGTCGAACAGTATGTTCGTTTCTGCTTTCTTTTTTTTTTTTTTCAGGCATCTTTTTTCCTTTCATTGGCCACAAAGGCGAATGCGGATCATTGATTATTTTCCTTGCTGCTCGTCCCCCGAAGCCAAGGACCATCGATAATGAAGTGACCCGGACCGACAGAGATCCGCTGTTCCTTTCGGTCCTTTTGCTCGTTCCATTCGGAAAAAACCCACTCGGGCACGCTCTTGGAAGCGAAAACACACAGAAGGCGAGAGAAGGAAGAAGGGAGCGCCGCCTTCCCTTCCTTTCCTTTCTTCTCCGAGGGGGGAGAGGAAGAGCGCGCTTATTTGCGAATGGACGGACAGAGGAGCGGGCCGAGCACTAATGACCTTGTCATTATTTTCCACCCCTCCGCCTCACCATCCGACGCTCGTTGTGCATGAGCGAAACCCTCGGCTCGGTCTCGGGTCCCGACGGAACTTCAGAGTAATAACGCGTGCACATCTCGCGCTGTTTCTTGCGTTTCGACGCGCCTTCCTTAGAAGGAGGGCCGGATGGCGAGGGGGGGGGGGGGGGGGGGGGGGGAGAGGCGATCAATGGCACGGCGGCACAGTATCAGGGGCGCGGGACCTCGGAAGAGAGGCAGCAAAAAATGGGAGCAAGGGAAGGAGCCGACGGCGCCTTATTAACGCCCACAAGGCACGTTATTTCTTGCGCGCCTTGCTCTCGGGCTAGCTCCTGAACGGAGGGGGTAATCCGAGGCAGGGTAGCGCGCGCTCGCCTCAGCCAGACAAACGACCTCTCCCATTGAGCAATGGCCGATACCGAGCCCACTCCTCTGGCGGCCGCCGCCGCGCTGGCTGCCGCACGGGTCAAGAGCGGCTGCTGCTCTCGTCCGTTTGTGGCCGACCGCCGGTCTCACCACGCGCGACGCGGTTCCCGAGACTCGAGCTGGGGCCTCACGTCGACGCCGCTTCACTCGCTTCTCTTCCTTTGTGCATCCAGTGGCCACAAAACGAAAGAGGGGGTGGAAAAAGAAAGGAAAGAGACAGAACCAGCTCGCGTCAATAGAACCGCCGCTGTCTGCGTTTCAGGTTCACCGTGATAGACAACGCGGGCTTCGCCAAATTGGTGTATCCTGCAAACAGCAAAACAGTGATGACATCGTTACGCGGAGGGCGACGGAAAGAAATGGAAAATTGCGATAACGAGCGAAGTGCGGCGCTCCCGCGGCTTGCTGTCTCGCTCCACTGGCTTAGAATTAGGCTATCTGCATTAGCGCCTCGCTTATTATAACGATGTGAAGCAGCAGCATAGTGCCGGTCTGAGCAGAAGTTGTGTGCAGCGGCCAGATTTTTATGGAGTACAGTACGCTTCGAACAGAAACGTGCACTCCCGCCCAGTGGCTTCTTGCGCAGTCTTACCCGACGTGGTGGAAGCTTCCTCGCTCGCGCCAGTGCACGGCCAGACAACGATATGAACCACTAACCTAAAATGTCAGGCGAGATGCAGTTATTCTCTTGGGGAGATAATAAAATGAACGCATTCCTACCGGTTTATTACGCGATAAACGGCGCATCCGGAAATGCCGACATTCGTTATTTTCTTTTCTGCGCCTGCTAAAACGGACGAAAATTTTATTGAGGAAATAAAGTTAAAAAGAAAAACGCATGTTATGCATATTTATAAGAGCGTACCTTACGCTATTACAACAAACGATAGCGCGCGACCGGCAGTGGTAAGCACTTATCTGTAAAACAAAGGCCCCAATTCAAGGAGGCTGCTGTGGAACAAACGCGAGTGAGCCGTATCCGAGCCGAAATTAAAAGGATGAAATTAATTTGGCCGGGTCATGTAATGCATAGAAAACAGACAACCGATGGTCTGTTGAGGCAACACAGTGGACGCCGAGGAAAAATAAACGTAGCCGGGAGAGACATCGTCAAGTGAGGGAATTTTGCTGGGCCCATAGAGGGGCCTTTGTCCTGCAGTGGGTGTAAGGGGACTGTGGATAATAATGATGACATACCAACGTCGACCTTAGGTTGCTTTTCAACCGCATATCGCAGGTAAACGCTCAAGTGAACCACGACCATGTTGAGCTTTCATGTGGCGTGTTGTATTTTTTTTTTTTTTTTGTCTACGCTTGAACAATTTCGCACTGAATTGCTATGGGCGGACGAGCGAGTCGGTACGCGGGCCCAAGAAACATGGACGTGCGTGCGCTTGGCGTGTACGTGTTTCGATCTTGAGTGCTTCTGTACTCCCTTCAGGGAGCTGCTACGTAGCTGAGCAATGACTTTTACCGCATGTAGCCAACTCTGGAGTAGATTACACTTGTTGCTGTTCATTTTCCTCAAGATGTGTTTATGTGCGCTTTACAATTCCCATTTGAAAAAGTTACTGCTTACTTGCCCTCCAGTCCCCCCCCCCCCTTCAGATCTTACACCTCTTGCAGCTTGATGATGTCAGGCCATAAAACTTAGCGTGCATCAAACACAACGCTCGCGATAGTGCGGTTATTTCTAAGTGCTGTGTAATGAAACAAAAAAAGGAAGAAAAACAAAGAGCGAAAGGGAAGCGAATATTTCGAGCTTCCGGAGACAGTCGAAAGTTCCACTGTCGGTGCCCTTAATCAGGACTGGTGTCATGCATGTAAGAGCTTCGCCAGTCACCATTAGTCGCTGATTTTTCGAAACAGGGAATTATCTGACGAGAAAGCGGTGATCTAATAACGTTAGCCTGCGTGTGATCGGAATTCACTTGAAGGAGGAAGTGGATATAGCGGAAGGCGAACCAGGACAGGCGTAAACCGAAATTCCAAAGCACGGAAGCGGGTGGACTGCCGCTGATATCGAGATTGACGCCTTTCCCTGAGATGTTTGTCGTGGTCACGACACCAGAATTCTTGTTTGTTCATGCGCTCTCCGCAAGAATTTACAGCCCCATGTCTCCTTATCGCTCCGGCTTCTTACGTTGGCCAGCGCCAGAAGCAGCCTCGTAAGAGAATTCCGCTGAACGCCACGGCCTGGCCGTCCAAGCGCAGCCTTCGAAATCGTGTTTAGGCACCTTACGACTCCTATAAAGAGCGCTGCCTTTTTCCCTCCGGACAAGGAGCTACGAGCTCGAAGGCCTGTCCGTGCAATACGACCGAGACAAATTGCAAAATCCCATGGAAGGCCAAACCAAGACAAACACGCGCCACGCTATAGCTTAAAACTTGGTGTGAAATATTGAAGGGACCGGAACCGAAGGCGCGCCGCACCGGCTTTGAGCCCGCCGGCGTGGTTGACGGCGGCGGAAGCGAGGAGACGTAGGGAGGCGGCCGCGCGCGATGCCTTCACAGAGGCTAAGCTTCCGCACGGCGGATCTCATGCTGAGTAATAAGCCGCGGGAGAGAAAACAAATCCCGGGATCTAGCTCGGACGCCCGACTGTCGACCGGCTTTCTCCGGAGAGATGCGACGCGACGCGGAGTATAGGGTGGTCGCTTGAAGCGCATCGGGCGCGATCCGGGAGAGGACGCTGGCAGCGGACTGACCGAAAGCCTCGGGAGACAATCCGTGCCACTGACAAGAAGCGGAGAAGTTATAGTCTGCACCGCACCTCGGAGCTCTCTCGACCCAACTGCATAGTTTAAGCTTGCAGCGTCGACCAGTAAGCCCGTGGACAAAATAAGTGAAGAAACGCGAATTTCTGTCAGCCTGCCGATGGGCAAGCACGTCGCGAGCAGAGTCGGGGTAAGGTGACCTGCGCGGATGTGAATATTTGTGCTCATATTTTGACACTCTATAGATTTTTACTAAGATTAATGCACGCTTGGTTCACGCGAAATAAGTTAGACAAAGAGAACGATGCACAAGCGAGCCCCGCGGAAGTCCATAACTTAAGCGTGGTGCTTGCTGCCGCTTAGTGTTCTGCTCCTAACTCAAAGCAAGAAACATTGATAAGCCTGTATAAACTCGTAAGAAGGCAATAACAAGAAAACAAACTGGAGCATAAAGTGTTTTTTTTTAATTTTTAAAGGATTGCATAAAGTCAGTAATTTCTTTTTACAGCAATGTATTTGCACCTATATTACGGAAGAGCTTGATATTACATGAGGAGCTCGTTGGTTCTACTCATGCTTCCATTTCTTCTTCTTCTTACTAGAATTGTGTGATTTCAGTTGCTTAGAGAAAATCGGCCAGATGTTCACTTTCGGGCTTATCTGTGTTGCGTTTTATTATTTGTGTGTGTGTGTGTGTGTGTGTGTGTGCGTGCGTGCGTGCGTGCGTGTGTGTGTGTGTGTGTGTGTGCGCGCGTGTGTGTGTGTGTGTGTGTGTGTGTGTGTGTGTGTGTGTGTGTGTGTGTGTGTGTGTGTGTGTGTGTGTGTGTGTGTGTGTGTGTGTGTGTGTGTGTGTGTGTGTGTGTGTGTGTGTGTGAACTGAGCAAGGAAGAAACAAGAAAATGATTGCCTAATATTCAGCAAAGCATTGCTCAAGTATATCTTTATCTGGGCTTGACTTTTTAAGCATGGAATGCTTTTAGCTCCCGTTGTCGGCAGTGTGGTGACGTCACGCCGAGACCGAGAGCCATCATCCGGGCACTGAAATCCACTCATCCGGGCACTGAATTCCAGTCATCCGGGCACTGAAATCCACTCATCCGGGCACTGAATTCCAGTCATCCGGGCACTGAAATCTAGTCATCCGGGCACTGAAATCTAGTCATCCGGGCACTGAAATCCAGTCATCCGGGCACTGAAATCCACTCATCCGGGCACTGAATTCCAGTCATCCGGGCTCTGAAACGAGAACATCCGGGCACCGTACGAGACTTAACGAGATTTAACGAGACTCTCTAAGCCCTCCTACGCGACCGGCATGCAAGCGCCGGCTGGTCTCCAATTGAGACAAAAAATAACTGCTGCCAGTGCCTTCTCAATGTTTATCAAGATATCAGTGGAGCTGTGGGTTTGATAATGCACGGAATTATAATTTCCGATTTCTAATAACGCGTGCAAAAAGCACATAAATGCCACGTTACACTTCGTTGTCATACGTGATCCGGGGAAGAAGCGCTGCGTTCAAAGGGCAAGGCATCGCGCCGAACGGGTGGCGGCGTTCCTCCCTTCCTTTACGGTGCGGTTCGGGTGTCCACCGAGATGGCAGAGAATTACTGCGCCATTTCCTTTCCTCAAAAAACCTCGCGTTCAAATGGCAAGGCATTGCGCTGAACGGGTGGTGGCGTTCCTCCCTTCCTGTACGGTGCGGTTCGGGTGTCCACCGAGATGACATTAGGCCCGTAAACATTTCAGGCTTACTCTACTCTCGTTTATGGGAGAGGCAGAGATTTTTTTAAGCATGAAATGCTTTTAGCTCCCGTTGTCGGCAGTGTGGTGACGTCACGCCGAGACCGAGAGCCATCATCCGGGCACTGAAATCCACTCATCCGGGCACAGAAATCCACTCATCCGGGCACTGAATTCCAGTCATCCGGGCTCTGAAACGAGAACATCCGGGCACCGTACGAGACTTACCGAGATTTAACGAGACTCTCTGAGCCCTCCTACGCGACCGGCATGCAAGCGCCGGTTGGTCTCCAAACGAGACAAAAAATAACTGCTGCCAGTGCCTTCTCAATGTTTATCAAGATATCAGTGGAGCTGTGGGTTTGATAATGCACGGAATTATAATTTCCGATTTCTAATAACGCGTGCAAAAAGCACATAAATGCCACGTTACACTTCGTTCTCATACGTGATCCGGGGGAGAAGCGCTGCGTTCAAAGGGCAAGGCATCGCGCCGAACGGGTGGTGGCGTTCCTCCCTTCCTTTACGGTGCGGTTCGGGTGTCCACCGAGATGGCAGAGAATTACTGCGCCATTTCCTTTCCTCAAAAAACCTTGCGTTCAAATGGCAAGGCATCGCGCTGAACGGGTGGTGGCGTTCCTCCCTTCCTGTACGGTGCGGTTCGGGTGTCCACCGAGATGACATTAGGCCCGTAAACATTTCATGCTTACTCTACTCTCGGTTACGGGAGAGGAAGAGATTTTTTTTCTTTTCGAAAACCTGTTCTGGTGTCATAATGAATGAAGAAGTCGTGGTGGCTGACATCGGCATTATGAAAAAAGTTCATACCGTTATAACCTCTCTACTTCACAAGGAAATCTCTAGTACAGAAGGAGCCTTCTTAACCGCATTCTTAAAGAAGAAAATGTTACAGCCTTCAGGTTTGCCGGTATGGTGACTACAATGCGTATCTAATGTTGTTCTTGCGCTTTTCCCGCCCAAACTTCGCTTGGAGCCGATTTCAATGCCCTTGTATGGTGTGCATGAATCATAAGCGTCTAGAATTTTCGAGTACCTTCTATTAGATTATGCTATCAGATTATACTAATCCAATCTAATCCATCTTGATCCATCCATTAATCCCCACTAATCCAACTTCATTTCATGGAGTGGCCAACTTCCAAATTTTGGGTTTCCTCCTGCCCCAGTGGGCAGGTTACCTACAACCCGGTGGCCAGGTTGCCACCTGCCACGGTGGCCAGCTAATGATGACGTCACAAGGTCACGTGACTTCTCTTGACCAACCAGAGAATTTTGTGGCGGAGAAACCGGAAACTGCATGACAGCCTAAATGCTATCGCATTAAAAAACGCCTCAATGATGTTCATCTTGCGCTTGTAAGTATACACTCACGCACACGCGCGCACGCAGACGCGCACGCGCACACGCGCACACGCGCACACGCGCACACGCGCACACGCACACACGCGCACACGCGCACACGCGCACACGCGCACACGCGCACACGACCACACACGCACACACGCACACACGCACACATGCACACACGCACAGACAGACAGACACACACACACACGCGCACACACACACACACACACATTTATACGAAAGCAGAAAAATGCACCCCAAGAACCACCCACTCAAATCTAATGTACTACAGCATCAACAATACAAAACGTGGTTCACCATGTCTCAAGTGCTCTTCCGAGTGCAAGAACGAAACGGCTAAGAACACTAGTTTTGTAAGACCCACGTAATCCTCAAAACATGCACGAACCGAGGAGGCGTTAAATTCCGGTATGACAGTGGCTTTTGAACGTAGAAAATTAATTACGTTTCCTATCTCGAATATGTCGTTATACTGTGTTGCTACTATTTCCTAGTTCAGAAACGATCCGTCTCCTCAGGCCACATCTCACGATGATGTCACCACTAATGACACCAGAGCAGTGGACGTCACTAAAGATGTCATAAGCCCAGGGAATACAAAAGCTCCCCTTAAGGCGCGTGCCTTGCGAAAAATGCACATAAACACTAGGGAAGCGCAATGCGCAACGTGGTCAATGAGCTATGTAATATGGTGCCTATGGTGCATGGGAATATTATGCTTAAATTCAACGTTATATCCCTTTAGGGCAATTTATTGTGCGTTTTTGTCTTGTTTCGTTCAAGAATGCGGGTGAAAAAGTCTTTCTAGCCTTAATATCTCTCGTTTTACCGACTCTCTCTCAGAGGTGGTGTCACGTAGACAATCTTCACTTCTTACGCGGGGGACTGCGTTTGAAATAGCGACTGTGTCCGAAGTGTGCAACGTAGGTGATCTCTCCTGGTTCTCTTTTTCTTTTTTGCATTGCTGCTCCAGGGTCCAACCTTGTTGGCAAGTTCACAACATCCGTAAAGAAGTTTGTCCAAGATGTTGAATTCGGTGAGTATGCGAACTTTGCTTCGTTTTTCTAATGGGGGCGGAAACAAAGGCATAGAAAATTTCTGCAAGATAACCACGCCTAGCAGATGGTTTTACACGTGTAGAATTCCGCCAAAAACTTTCTTTTCGAAACTTGATGACATTGAGATTGGCGATAACACACCCTGGCCGGCGCTGACAGCATAGTCAAGAGCATTTAACCATAATTAATGATAATTCGTACCCAGTTTCTTCTACCACGCTTCCATTTGGACCATCCTGCTAGAGCGCAGTGCTCAGGCTATAGCTAAGCAGCATGTCATGCCTGATAGCTCCGCCGAACGGGCGCATCGATGGACTCAATTGCTAAGTGTTCTTCTAGCCGCTGTAAACACTCAGTAAAAAAATGAAATCTCCTCATCCCCTCAGTCTCTACACGATCGTCAGATATTAGGTCTATATGAACTCTCAAAGCACAACAAAGCTATGAAAGAAAGAAAAAGTTTTGCTGAAGCTTGCTTTTTGAGATAAGGGGAAAGCTCAAGTGATAAAAAGAACGAAAATGAAACCGGTCAGACGTGCCTGGTATTCTCCTCATCGGCGCTATCAGGTAGTCAGTTAAGTAAGTTCCCTCATTGTTAGGTGTGATGATTGCCCGAGGTGTTGACTAAATCACTTTACGCTGCGCAATTTTTAACGAAACCACCTTCTGACATCGCATTCAGCTTGTTTAGCGCAAAGAACAAGACAATCGAAAGTTGTGAGTAGCGCCCCTGTTCGCCTTCCTTTCTGCTGTCCCGTCCTTCGCACAAATAGGGTGAATGTGTTGTCAGAGCACCAACTAGCCCAACAGTCAGCTCTTTTTAACCACCTGCTGCATAGGAGGGACGCTAATTTCGCCTCTCCTGTCCGAGAACGCGACACAAAGGCTTCAGTCAGCAATTTCTAAAATTGCGGACAGTTTATTTCATTTATTTCAGCTTATTTCACTCCTAGTGGTTGATCTACCTTGCAACCATGTTTCCAGCTCCAGACTTAAAATTAGACTGAAGATCGCCAAAATAAAGTGCCTTGAAATGTCGCATTTTTAGCATTACATCCATGTCTCTTCTCTTGTCCAGCCGGTTTGTAACCTCGCATCATTTATGGTGCTGTTCATTTGGTTGCAGCAGCCTCACTCAGAAGGTGACATCGGCCCCGCCGCGGTGGCTCAGTGGTTACGGCGCTCGGCTGCTGACCCGAAAGACGCGGGTTCGATCCCGGCCGCGCGGCCGAATTTCGATGCAGGCGAAATGCTAGAGGCCCGTGTACTGTGCGATGTCAGTGCACGTTAAAGAACCCCAGGTGGTCGAAATTTACGGAGCCCTCCACTACGGCGTCCCTCATAGCCTGAGTTGCTTTGGGACGTTAAACCCCAATAAACCAACCAGAAGGTGACATCTTCTCCAGTTACTTACCCAAAAATTTAATTTCCCCGAAAAAAAAAAGCGCAGTTCGAGAGCAACCTATCTCCTAAAGCTCTTATGCCCGATAAAGAAGCCACGCGCATAGAACTACTGCAAGAAACGTAAGAAACATTCATTAATGTGGGCAAGAAAATTAAAGGAGAAACTGATGCCTTGCCTGCGCCACCTATGGCACAACGGGCTTACGTAAGGCACAGTAGTTCTACCCACAAGGGGTGTAGCTTTCACGTGAACGGCTTTCACAAGCAGTGCAACTTTTGATATCGATCAGTGGCACCATCCAAGCTTAAATGCCCGTATTTCTGAAATTATACACACCACAAGGTTTTCACTGAAAAAGTGCAGAGCCGCCAATGTGGTACTTTAGAATTTTCGAACATCCACATTCTTTCTGTTTTTTTTTTCTTTGCGCTGAAACCACTTCACTCTTACATGTGTTTAGAGCTGAGGCTTTTTCCTTTTCCGTTATCCTTATCAGCTGCGTGTCTCATTCCCCGCAGTATTTAGAATTAGCGAGCACGCGATATCTGCTCCGATTGCATCGCAGACTAGGGACAATGCGTAACTGTTCCACCGCATCTCTGCTGTTACACGGAAATAATTCAGTTCACTTCGAACCACTGGCGACCCGCACCACCTACTGTTTTTGTGAACCGACAGAGGAAAGAGAAATTTTCCTCTCAAGTCGGCGTTCTTGTCCATCATGCTCCGCTGCGCTGGCGAGCACCGACTAAAGGCGGACGCGTTTCCTTGCAGACCACACCCGGGAAGGCGCGGTCCAGACGAGTGAAAGGCTCTTCATGGCCGAACAGAAGGTCAGCGAATCTTACCAGACGGTCAAGTGCGCCCTGATCAAGCTGCACGAACGCTACGAGGCCTCCAAGGCGGAGAGGAACATCGTCCACCGCTACGCCCTCTTCAAGGTCGGTGCGCTCCACCTTGCCGCGCAGCAGTGATGCATATCTTGATTTCCCCCCGACCCACTTGCGATTTCCGGCTGCAGATGCCTGTGTGCCGTCAGGTCCGTTACTGCAGCGAGTTTCACGCTCGCACTGTCCGTTTTAATTGCTGTCTTCGGTCTACACCAGCTCATCCGACTACATAAATATTCATATACTTCATGTTGTCCATTGGGAAATAAGGACCCGACTGTATTGCTACTATTCATTCTTGTTTTGGCTTATTTTTTTCAAGCAAATGATGCCGAATGCTGTTCATGAATTGTGGAGGGGGAAAAAGGCTACGCTAAGAAGCGCTCAGTAAATATCGGTGCTGCAAAATGTGAGACAAAACTGCGACGAGGTTTAGGTGATGAAATATTATTGGTTCTTGTAGTGTACATGCTCTTCGTAGCCTGTAAATCAGCACAATCAGCGGCCTGAAGTGCGAACAGTAAAAGTCGACTCTTGCCACGCTCACCGTGTCACGCATACCGCGAATGGGTTTCTTTTAGGGGTGTGCGAATATTCGAAAATTTAGAATAGCCAGTCGAATATGCTCCTGTTCGATACATCGAACGAATCAAGTAGTACATGTTGAAAAATTTTCGAAGCTAATCGAATAAGGTCCATGAAGGGTACTGTAGCGAAAAAAAGAGGCATTCTTGCGAATATGTTCTCGCTTTACTACATCGAGTCGCACTTGCGTTATGAAAAAAAAACAAAAACAGATTAAGGCAACTAAATTCGTCGGCGAGCAAAGAAAAAGCAACTATATAGCATGCGCCGCCGCGGTGGCTCAGTGGCTATGGTGCTCGGCTGCTGGCCCGAAAGACGTGGGTTCGATCCCGACCGCGGCGGCTGAATTTCTTTGGAGGAGAAATTCGAGGCCCGTGTACTGTGCGATGTCAGTGCACGTTAAAGAACCCCAGGTGGTCGAAATTTCCGGAGCCCTCCACTACGGCGTCTCTCATAGCCTTAGTCGCTTTGGGACGTTAAACCCCATAAACCAACCAACCTATATAGCATGCGTGCACCCTCAATTTATAGACGGAATTAGTTAATAGACATTTTTTTTAAATTCCATTGGCGTAATAACTAATTCAATGCTTTACCATAACACACTGTTTTTATTTGACTATGTATTCTTTAAAACTGCTTTAAATGCTGGAATTAATATACGCGTATGCGCCCTTTGCCCACAGTGCTTCGCTCACCTAAAGGAGCAATTCCAAGAATGGCACAGCACTCTTTTTGGCGGGAGAAAATAAATACGACTCGCCGAAGCTGAAGCTCCATTTGTACGTACTGCGCTGCTGTAGCTGAAAAAATGCAGACCCCGAAGCCACGGGTCTTCTTAGCAACTGAAAACTCATTTAACGACTGATTTGAATTTCAGCTACCGGCAGCCTTCTTCGGTCCCTCGATTGATTTTGCCTCACTCAGCTAGCCATTGTTGCTGTTGCTATTTCGTTTTCAATAGTTTCCTTCTAAGACGAGACGTCACGCATAAAATCCAGGGACCGTCTGGCAGTGATACAAATTCAGGGTCGCAGTCTGTTCGCCTACTGAATCGCATTAGGCAAGTCTTTTTTCCCTTCTTATCTTGTTTTGTTTCGCTTTCCCTTATCCAGTGGTTTATTTCTTGCCACTGCGTCTTTTTTCTTTTTAAATTTCTTCAAGCCGGAAAATAGGTCGTTGGAAGTATTTGCGCCCTGATGAAAACCACCTCTTCGCAGCCATTAGTTGCGCCCAGCGGTTTTTTGGGGAGCAACGAAATTTGCATTAAATTCACTTCTCTGGCCGCTTGCCCAATGGAGAAGATTAGAGTCCGGCAGATTAATGCAAGTACAAACGGAAACAACTGCCTCCCAATCACAAAGGTGTTGAATTCTAGCCCTCGTGGTAATGCATTTATTATTCAACCGTCCGTTCGCACGCACTGAAGTGGGAGCGAAGGCCAAAGTGAGTCGCCTTTCCTTTCTTTTTTATATTTTGCGCCCCCTATCTCTTTTCGTGCCTCCTTTCCCTTCCGTCTCTGACCGAATGGGGGCGCGTTTATCTTCGCATAGCGACACGGTCGTAGCGAAAAAGACAAGGAGAACCAGGGCGTAATGTTTTACATTTGCCTAACTACATTACTACAGTTATATCAGTACAGTGGAATCGTGTAATTGTCTAACGTTTCCATTTGAAAAAAAAAACCCAAAGCCGGACTGAGTAAGTAGTAAGTTTGAAAGATTTCCATAGAATAAAACTTGGCGGTCGTTTCATTCGCGTGTCTCCTCTCTGTCCCCCACCCCCTCCTGTCTCCTCCTCGTAATTTTTCCCCTTTCTTCGTTTCTTTTTTTTTTTTTGGCAATGTAAGGAATCAAGATGCATGCGGGAAGAAGTAAGGAGCCGAACGGAGAAGGCAACAAACAAAAGCAGAGACGCAGTCCGAATGGGCCGGGGGCCATTTCGACCGCTGCATGGGGAGACCCAAAGGAAGCGAAAGACGGGCAGGCAAGTTAAAACCCGGGGTGGGAGTCCGACTGTCCTTCTGCTCTAAAGCAGAGGAAACAACGCGCATGGCGCAGAAGCGCCGTCTCGCTAGGAATCACGCGCTCCCGAAAAAGACATCTCGGGGCGCCCGCAGGCACTAAAAGAAACGGGGTACGCAAGTCGGTGAACCCGTCCAGCTGCCCAGCGCACGACTTCCGAGGCCGCTTTTCGAAGACCCCACGCGCATGGCCATTGTTCGGAACCGTTCTTGCGCGCGTGTGCGCGAGCCAGCGGCAGAACTCCCTTCCCCCCACCCCCTTTCCTAAAAAAAAAAAAGAGAGTAAAGTGCGACGGCGGCAAGCGATAGCAGCAGCGTGTCTCCCGCTCACCATCGAACGAGGGATTACTGAAGGCTGAAAGGGAAGTAAACAGAGCGGAGCGACAGATAAAGGGATGGGACAACAAGAGCACTAAATCCCCTCGGAGAGAGCCTCCGTGCGCCAGGCAATTGAGCGCTGGCGCAAGCACGCACAACTCTGGGCCTTGCCTCCGCTGTCTCCGCCCCATCCCGCACGCACACGCTGTAGCGTACAAAATTCTCCCGGAAACGAGCAGCGGACAACAAGTAGGCCCTCCGAGCAAGGCAGACAAGCTCATATTCGTTGCCCAAACGGACGTAGAATTGGAAGACAGAGTCATTCGTCTCCTCGCAGCCGGCATAGAGAAGGCGATGTAGACGCTATGTCGACAATCATTTTGTTGGAGGCGGATTTGACAGCACCAAGATTCTGTGACGGCAGCCTGTTTCTTCCTGGGGATGGGGTGTGGTATGATACGAACCGACAGCAGTGGGTGTAAGTTCGCGTTCTTTTACGGTAGGCAAGATTAAACAACAAAACATTCGGCCAGCACAATTTTGGCGGCTGAAGTTGCTCGCTCGTCATATGCCCTCGCTGAAACTTGAGCGAAAGTTGGTTTTGTAAGTGTTAATCACAATGTATTTCTCAAACCTCGGTGTTACCATGGACGGACACGAAAAGTTTTCAGAAGTAGGGGCAACAGTTATCTCTCTATAGCCATTTTTTTTTTCATATCTTATGATACGGCTCCCTGTACATTCAGAAACATGCAACATCATCATTATAGAGAATATTAGTTAAACACGTACATAGACGGCAAACTACACAATTAAATAAAAAATTGATAGGGGCTTAACGTAGTCAAAACCGAGTAGACCTGCGAAAGGTGTTCATTCTTCAATTGGAGGGGGCACTTAAACTCCGCCTTAGGGGTGGGGCACGATATCTTTAGTGGGTTAATGCCCATGTATGCTGAATTGGTAATTCCCAATTAAGATTCCTAGATGGCGGCGAGTCCTCATATACTACTACCAACGCAGTGGTTAAGCGATGCGCACTGCACTGGCAGGTGGCTATTATATCCCAGCCACCCGTCGGGATTTTGCGACCGATGTTGCTCTTCCCGAGTAGCCTCTCGCGCAGATGGCATGACGCTCGTCCGAACTTACCCGAGCTTACCCGAGTTGCTACCCGAGCTTACCCGAGTTGCTACCCGAGCTTACCCGAGTAACTCGTGTAAGCTCGGGTAGTAACTCGGGTTGCTAAGCAACGGCACAAGTTCGTTTGGTAGCCGCACCGCCACGAGCATACGCGACGAGCTGAGCTGGGCTCCAATAGTGTTGCTGTTGCAACAAAATACAGATAATCTCGCAGAGAAGCACGAGAACCGCGGTAGCTGTTTGGCTGCTGGGAGCATAAATGTGCGTTAGACAAATCAGCCAACTAGGAAGGCTGCACTGATCACCTCTATACGCTACACAGTTCTTGAAAAGCTGGCAACATGGAAGAGCAGCGAATACTCTCTGATTTCCAACAGCACTTGGGCTGCACAAGGGAGGCGTTTTTTGTTTTAATGCCGCAAAAGCGATGTGCAATATAATGTACGCGGAGTCTGGCGACGATTCTGGAGGACCTCCGTTTTGTCACAGTGATACGTCATTTATTATGGCCTTTAGTAACAAACGACGAGAGAAAGCGTTTCCGTGTACGGCTGCCAAAGCTTTCGTAAACCTCATCGATTAGCCGTTGCCGCAGTTCTGCGTCTTGTGTGGTTTCTTCATTTTACGGGCATTCCAGCGTGCCGGTGCGCTCAGTGATGAGCATCGACTCGTGCCGTTGCGCAAAGCTTGCACAGCTGTAGTCTTGTCCATGTGCTGCATGCAATTCCCGATTTGCATGGGGACTATTACAAATGACCAGGCCTTAAAACTTACCTACGAATGCCAGGCTTTGTATGCACGAAATTTTTTTTTTCCTATTTAAAATCACTCATCAGCCTCGACATCGCTAACGTAAAATACTCGGCCCTTTATTTTTCTCCTTTTCCTTTGCTTTCAACTACATAGCTGTATTTAAAGAGGTGTAGGTACTATAAACTGTAGAACACTACTGTTGAACACCGGCAGGTTTGTTGGTATATCACGACGTCTGCGCCTACGTTAGTAAACGTTTTCTTCTTTTCTATTCATCATTCCTTCGTTCTTTCTCCCCTTTCACTTTCTCCCTCGATGGTTCCAGAGCGAGCAGGGGACATCAATACAAAACACGCATCGGCCGCGCAATGAGCCTCACGAACAAACTCTGCCGACACGCGCGAGCCGCCGCTGCGAGAACAGCGGCGCCCCCGAGACACAGACCGATTCGAATGGCTGCCATTCGGCGTCGGCATTCGCACATGGCCGCAGGGTCGCAAAAAGTTTCTCTACCCAAACGGCGCACCGCGCGGTCGGAAGGAAGGGTCAGTCTCTGTCCGCGCGCGCCGGTCTCCGCGAACGACCACGGCGCACCCCGCATGTTGTACTGCAGCCTCGCGACCTATATTCCGCTAACGGCGCTAGCCCAGAGGCGGTGGCAACAGAACAAGGTATGCGCGCGTGTACTGCGCTGCCCGGCGAAGAGGCAAGAGCGCCGCGACGGTCTACCGCGCGCGCGGCCGTCGGAATGCGCGCGCAAGCCCCAAGGAGATTTCCTGCGCGCAGTGACCGCCGCGCAGCGCATTCCGGAGCTGTTGCACATGCCACCGCGGGCGTCCAAGTTTGGCGGCGAAGGCCGTTTGCCGGGGAACGCATTCCTGCCGAATTCTTCGCCGCACCTGAACCACAGACTTTGCACGGCTCTCACGCGAGAACCGCCAGCCCTGGGAACAACACGCCCGCACACACGCACGAACGCGTACGCTCGCATGGAGTTGCGCGCGCGCGCACTTGCCCAACGCGTCGTAGATGGACAGACAGACAGACAGACAGACAGGCAGGCGGACTCGCGCAGTCATCTGCGGATTCTCGCTCTCTTACAAATTCCGAAATTCCATTATTCGTGTCTGAACGCGCGTCGCTCGAGTGTCGGCCTGGATGCGGGAAGCGACATTTCGGCAGCTGAGCTATCGTCGAGTTTGAAACAAGCGCGACTGCGAGATGCTCGACAAGGAAAGCTATTAGATTTGTCGCTCTCTCTTTCTTTTGTTCCTCAGCGGCGTTGTTTGCAACTATGACAGCAGCATCTTTTTCGAACGTATAAATACATACTCGTCTTCAGTACGAACTTGACTGAAGGGAACGTTGTTGGTAGTCGCGAGAGGAAAAAAACGTCATACAAATATACTGAAAGCAGCGCGCGAAGAGGATTTGTCTTCAGTTGTATTTGAAATAGTGCAAAAATTCAAGTGCGATGCGCAGATTGCATGTAAAAAAGAAAAAGAATGCGAAAGCACTTTGGTAGGCGCGCGTTCTTGATACAGCAGCGCGGATTGTAATAGCTGTGGGAACTACGGTGATGGGGGAGGGCGAGCGCGCGACTTTTTACTCCAGCTCTGAATTGTTAAAGCAGCTGAGCAACAGTATATGCTGGACGAGAAGAGCACGTCTTGGCTCGCGTTACACTCAAAAACCACACCAGAACGCTCGGGGAATGTAATCAGTTCGTTACGAAAGTTGAAGCGCAAGCGAGCGCCCGCTGGCAAAGCTCATTACGCATTTCGCTTGCTTCGAGGAAACGTAAACATTGTTAGCATCGACGGAATCCAGATATTTGGAGCAACTGTTTCATTTTACTTTGAATAGGCTTCTCCAATACAGTAGTACCTGCTGTTCTTTACGTCTGTGTCTTCCTTTCCATATAGGCCGACGTTAAGCATGGCTGTTTTGCGAGACTCCCGTTTCGTACGGCAAAGTACGCAGCCTACAACTCACAGACATCGAAGTCGAGCAGCCAAAAGATGTCCCAGCGGCTCAGCGAAGTCTCTTCGTGGCAGATCAAGCAGCGATGGTCCCACAAGGCGAACAAAACAAAACGAATGGAAGGGAATAACGCAGGGTATCCCATGTAACGTGAGCTAAGATTATAAAAAAAAAACTAAAAAAGCACCGAGACTCTGTACTGGAAAAAAAAATTGACGCAGAATTGTCCGCAGCCATGTATAGGAAACACACAGTGTGTTTTTCTCCAAAGAAAGGTAATTATTTAGTCAAAACTTATTGCAATTATACCGCCGAGAGGTATTAGAGAAGCTTGGAAGACTGTAGACCGTCAAAAGAACGTACAGGTTCTGTGGTGACTAAACGTATTGCTTTAGCCGAAACACTCATCCCCCCCTCCCCCCCCCCCCCCCCCCCCCAACCTTTGTCAAGCCGTGTGCATGCAGGCAGCGATGCCACGTGCGGGTTGCCCAAAACGCGAACCATGCCGAGAAAATTGCAGATTTCATGTGCTTCCTCGAGACAAGAGATAAAAATACTTTCCTACGGAAGCTACCGCGCCAAAGACTACACCTTTGGAGCGTTTTAACGGAAAGTTTCTACGTACTCTCACTGTTTTAGAAGCCGACTAATCATTTCAAATTATTTGCGTTAGAGTTAAATAAAAACATTATTGTTTTGCTTCAGGCGACCGCCTGCAGTGTTGTCTAAGCTCCTAATCCGCAACATGCTTCAGGTTTTTCATTTTGATTCCTTTGGCTCACGCCAATTTGGGCTTTGTTTGGTATTCCTGCAAGCTAACAATAAGCACTTGAATTAAAATGAAGAGAGCACATTGTTGTGGACTATTACTGTTACTGGCCATAAAACCTTCCTTACGCTTGCAGTCTGTTAAATTTGTTCGGGAGTCAAATACCTTTAAGCTTTGTGGCTGCCCACTATAATCAACATATGCCGAGCATACCGCGCGACACAAGAAAATTCGGTTTCTTAATGCCCGTAGTTAGACGACATCCAGCTAGTGCTTTCACGCTAGCGGTGCCTTTCCACTCTGTAATCAATTTGTTCGAGAATTTTCGCCATGATGCATACCTACAAAACTTAAATTTCCGCGTACCCGAAACTCTCTCGTATTTTAGCCTGTTTCGACTTGATGCCACGTTAGAATAAAGTGGCCGTAAAAAACAAACAATATGGTTTGGTTTGGTTCAGTGCGGTTTAACGTCCCGAAGCAACCCAGGCTGTGAGGGACGCCGCAGTGAAGGGCTCCGTAAATTTCGACCACCTGGTGTTCTTTAACGTGCACTGACATCGCACAGTACACGGGCCTCTAGAATTTCGCCTTCATCGAAACTCGGCCGCCACGGCCGGGATCCAACCCGCGTCTTTTGGGTCAGCAGCCGAGCGCCGTAACCACTGAGCCACCGCGGCGGGTCAAACAAGATGAAATTGCAGTCAGAAGAAAGCGACAGGGATCAAAAGATGAAGAAACTCAAGCGGGCAATAGTCCTGTCAGAAGAGATCATTGAACACTTTTCACTTCTGAAAACTATGCAAGCGCCTTAGTTGTTAGAAAATTTTTAATTTGTATAACTGGTGGACGCCGAGGACCCAGCCATATCAGCACAACGCTCCCATTGCCCTAGCTCAGCTACCAAAAAACTACAGCCTGTAGTAATCGACACGAGGACTTCGAAGGTAATCAGTCGGAGCAGTTGAGGAGCAATTTGGACTTTGCGACGCCTCCTCGCACAGTGTATCGAGTAAGGGAGAATAACTAACGGCACCGCCGTGTGGTAGTTTATTCTTCATTGTTCGCTCATTCCCGCTGTCACATGTACTGCCCGACTAAGCGATCCATATGAGAAAAAAAATCTTGGCGCCACAACAGGAGCGCAACTCGAAGTGCATCCTTTACCCTGAGGTGCAACGAGGTATCCGTCGTCCAGTAATGCAGAATTATCCGTTGATATTTGCGCTAATTATTAATTGCAAGCTCACGCAATCCTGCCCGCTGCAAGATCTCATCACCTCGTATGCACGCGGGGCACTATTGTTTCAATGTATTATTTTCCCCCCGTAATAAGGCCCAGCAATTTCGCTTAAGACGACACGGAGCATTGCGCAACGGCCCACAGACGCATTCTAGTCCGCAGCCCCCCTCGACCCCCCTTTCTCGTCAGGGCTTCAGATGAGCTCCACCCACTGTGCGCAGCCAAGGCAGACTCAGTACTACCGTATATGGCACCTGCCGGGGGTCGTTCTTTGCCGTGCCCCGCCGCACCTGCGACATGCCAGGGAGAAGAGCGCCTCGGTGTCGGTCTCCAGCAGCCAACATTGTCGCACAAACAACGTAGTCCCTCATTTCTTGAGCAATGTATACATACTTCTATTTTCCTCTGGGAAGCGAAGAGGAAGGGGGGGAGGGGGGGGGGGGGGAGAAATCACGCACCACGTAAAGTGCTCTTCCTTTCTTAGCACCGTGCACTTCTCGCAAGGGCGGAGTGATTGATCACCGTGTCAAAGAACCACCCCGCTGGCGCTTTTATTCTTTTTCTTCACAGTATCACAGTAAAAACAAGAACCACTCATGAGATTACCTATATTGACGTAGGCCCTTCGCGTGAAATTGGCACGACAGTGAGTGCTTTAATATTGGTTTACCTTGAGACTCAAAACCACCACGTGTTCCACTTTTCTGCTGTGTACACGCTCTAAAAACACTCTGTTCTCGTGTTTTCTTTTGCGACGTACTTACCGCGTTTTTTTTTTCCGTTGGAAGAATTGCGGTTATTGTGAACTCTGGTCTGCAGAGAGCAAATAAAGCTTCCGCGCGGAAAGAAAAAAGCGCCAGCGAAGTTTTATATTTGTCAGCGCACCAGGACAACAGTTTTCCAGTCACGTAGGTCTGCTGAAGTGAGCGACAATATAACGCACGCAAACCTGAAAGGGGCGCTGCTTTTCTAATTTGTACAGTGGTACCTATTGAGCCGACCCAGCATTAGCTTTCTTATAGCTTGCAATATTTTAAAACTTCACGAAAGCGCAACTCGTCGGTCATTTCGTCGCACTGTATTAAAGGAAACGGGCACAAGTACAAATCTTTTTAGCCAGCAGCTTTCTGATCGAATAATTAGCAGATTTATTGATTTACAGATCTTTATTTCTAAAAAAAAAAAAAACACTGAGCTACGAAGCACTTCGTATTGGAAGGCTCCGGATTACTTTCGACCGCCTGGGGTTCTTTTAACGGGAACTGACATCGTACAGCATGAGGGCGTTTCTTCCTTTCTTTCTTTTTTTTTTAATTTCTTCTCTGCCGAAATAAGGCCGCCGCGGAATTATGCCCAGCAGCCCAATGGAGCCTCAACGACTAAAGAGAGCGCGGGATACAATCTGGTTTATAAAACACTTAGTTATTTTAAAAACAATTTGTTTTCGTCGAAAACTCTTCGACATATACAGCTCAACTATGAAGCGTAACAAATCGACATGAATAACCCTGAAATGTGTGGAAGACACGTACGCTTCATGCCTTCACAGCTACTACCTCACCACTGTGGCTCGGTGGCGACGATGTTCCGCTGCTTAGCCCGCGTTCAATTCCCTGCCGTAGTGCAAGTATTTCAATAGAGGCCGAACGCGAAAACGCCCGTGTACCGAGCTTTCGACGCACGTTAAAGAACCATGAGTCGGGGAAGTCATTATTCCTGCACAGAGCCTTGCCTGATGGCCAGGTGGAAGCTCTGACGTGTTGGAGTTAATTACTGGCTAATTAACTGGTCGCACCAAAAGCTCCCTTCGTGGCTGGTCTGCACAATTTACGGGCTTTGTTGGCAGACATCCGTGGTGTTGTTGCCATACTTGGATGGCAGAGACTAACACGAGCCCATCTCTTCGGAACGAATGTTCTCGGAATGCAAACAGGGCGCAGTGGTTCCACCATAGGATGAGGAAAATTATTTTTTTTTTTTTTGAAGGCAGCACCAGGTCCTCGGGAAAAGGAACGACATAACTCTGCTATAGGTTGCGGGACCACGAAGACAAGCATTTCTGGAGTAACCGGGAGGGAATTATATAAGAAAAGGAAGGTAACGGCAGCGCGCATGCCAAACCAATTACCCTTCGTTAGTTAGTTCGTTCGTTCATTTTTACTGTCCGCCAAAGAAAGCGGTTTTACAGGAGTGGATAAAAAATACAACAAAGCATATACACAAAATTTTGCCACAAGTTGAACGAGAAACGAGAAAGCAAAATAATGCCAGTATTTGTAAAAGTGACATGCAGTGAAGAAAGACAAAATACACTCGTATTATGCGCATCGGAAACAGAAGTACATGTTAGGACGCACTCATATCAGAGAAGATAAGAGCTTCTAAGCCAGCAATAAAAGCACTGGCGGAGGAAAATATGACTACCGGGTGCGCTAGTTCGTTCGTCCTAACAGTAGTTCCGGCCTTATAGTAGTTGAGGCCAATCGCAACTTGATTACTTGAGCCTAATTTTGTCGAAGACTGACAATGCTTTCTTCAGACGCGATGCGTGACTAGACGGCACGCAAAAAAAAAAAAAAAAAAAAACGAGAGCGCGAGCAGCTAACAATTGATGCAAGCCAGACAACTCTGGAATCGATGAGCATGCTCACGGTTCTCATTTTTTCGCACGTGATATCGAAGAGGTTAAAAATGAACAACTAAAACAATAAGCAACTTCGCCTCGCTTTTATCTCCCATATCTACTCGTGTTCAGTTTTAGATACTCGTCCTAACGGTCTCTGATATCGCGTGCATAAAAAGAAAACCGCGTGCTTGCTCATCGATTCCAGAGTTGTCTGGTTCACATCAGTTGCTCCCGTTTTCGTCCTGCGTTTACATTTTTTGTGCGTCATGTCGTTGCGCACCGTGTTTGAAGATGAACTGCCAACTGGCCCAAAGTTTCACGCTCTTGCTGTTTAAAATGCTTGAAAGTGCAAAGCCTCACTAATTAGTTCATTACTGTAAAATGACAAAACGACCTTACATTTAACGTCAGGCAAAACACGCAAACTTTGTAGTAGGTTATAAGAATACTCTTTGCGATGTAAAATTTTTAATCTAACTTTTAATGTGCACCGAAGTACACATAATGGCAAGAGTAGAAACTTGGGCGAGTCGGTAACTCTGATTCATGGTATGTGAGGTAGCGCGAAACGGGACAAGGGACAGAGAAAGACGCATACAGCACAGGCGCTAACTTCCGACTGCCAGAAACCTAGGCGACCAAGACGAACGTGAACCGTGAGGGCAAACAGGCGTATGTGCCAGGAAAAAATAATAAAAATTAGGTGAACGAGGAACAACGGACAAACGACTCAGCGATTATTTAAGAAGGCCAGCTCTCTTCTGGACAGGGAGATAGGCGGCTTGCTGACGCACTTATCATCCAAGGCAGCGATACGCGCTGCTTCAATAATTTCACGTGTTAACTGATCCCGGTGTCTGACCACGATCGAGCACTTATCCAAAAATGGCACACAACCACACTCCTTACGGTGAAAAGCCAGATTGCTGCCGGTCGAAGTTTTCAAGATGTTTTTGTGTTCACGAAGCCTATCATTCAAGCAACGACCAGACTGACCAACATACCGTTTGCCACATGAGAGTGGGGTCCCATAAACAATGCCTTCAGTACATTTTACGAACTTTTTTCTATGATTAATGGTGCACTGCAGCTTTTGGGGACGTTTACCGGCGAGCAAAGTGTTTTTGAATAGCGCGCTTAGTTTTTCAGGGGCTTCTTGAGATTGTGGGACAGAATGAATGTAGGGAATGACGGCAAGTTTGCCTCTCTTTCTTTCTGAAGGCACAGACGGTAGTTGATCTTCCTGGCGCTTCTTCTTCAGTATGCCTTCAGCGACAGAAACACAGATATCAGCTGGGTAGCCTGCTTCATGGAACCTTGCGTTTTGTTCGTGAAAGCTCTGGCTGCTGAGGTGGGGGCATGACTTTTCCCGGAAATTTTTCAGTCATATATTAATAATGCCTCGTTTTACGGGTTTAGAATGTGCGGATGTGTAGGAGAGTAGAGGTTTGTTAGCGCGAGGTGAATAGCTCAACTTACGTGGTTGTCCTGGAATTTAAAACGAATATCAAGAAAGCGGATCTGATCTCGTTGTCAGTTGGCATTTCGTTAGTCAATAGTAGCGGTGAAAAACACTCTTGTAGAATGGCTGAAATACCGGAGTCAACCTGCTCTAAGCGCGACGGCGTACACTCAACCAGGAAAAGAAAATCGTCCACAAAACGAAAGATTCTGACCGCATGTGGGCTGGTAAGCCGCTCTTGGAGGCTCTTGTCAGGAGATGCCAGATACAGGTCGCCAAGTACAGGGGCCAGAGAATACCCAATGTATATTCCCTCTTTCTGGATGTGTGCAGCGCCTTGCCAATTAATGAAGGTGGAACGGAGATAGAAGTGTAACAATTCTAGTAAACTGCTGACGGACAAATCGGATTCATTCTGAACTGACACAGCACCAAAATGATGGATGGAATCTTCGACTATGGTGAGCAGGTTATGATGGGGCAAGGAGTAATAAAGATCTTCCACATCGGTGGAGAAACCTAGAAGGCTCATGTCAGAAAGCGATTTCACAGCATTTCACACTTCCACTGAACTACGTACCAGAAATGGGTCATTAATCGTCAACAAATTTATTTTTTCTTTTAGAAACATGGCGATTGACTTCTGCCAAGTGTCCTGTTCGGAAATGGTTACCCTTAAGGGTACGCCAGCCTTATGCGTTTTTGAGCTGAAAAACACTTCTAGGAAGAGGCGCTTACCATTTTCAATGCTACTAGCTACTCTCTAGAGATTGAGCTTGAGACGAAGTTTTTTAGCTTGAGCCTTAAGTTTGGGAAGCGAAACATTTCTTCCACATTTAAACACTTCTGTTACGGCATTTTTTACTTTTTCATTGAATACACCGTGGGGAAAGACAGCAAAGCCGCCACCTTTGTCAGAGGGGATGACGTAATGCGACTGTTCAGCTAGGCAGGGCACGAAACGATCAATATTGACTTTTGAAGGGCGAGGCATACAGTACAATAGGGCATCGACGCCATCGCAGGTGCGCCTGCCAAAGTCCTCTTTGTCGACTAGGCGAGATACACGTCGCACCATGGAAAGTAGCTCATGCGGGGTCTTTCGAAGTCTCCCTTGCAAACTCCCTTGGGTCCAAGAGACAACACCCGTCAGAGGTCCTCAGGAAGGGCTTGAATGATAGTCTTCGTGAGCACAAAACAACTTGAAAACTTCTACTGACAGCAATCTGGCTTTGCACTGTAAGGAGCGTGGTTGTGTGCTATTTTTGGATAAGTGCTCGATCGTGGCCAGACACCAGGATCAGTTGACGCGTGAAATTATTGAAGCAGCGTGTATCACTGCCTGGCCGTTGCTTGAATTATAGGCTTCGTGGACACAAAAATTACTTGAAAACTTCTGCTGGCAGCAATCTGTCAGCAGTTTTTTAGAATTGTTACAATTTTATCTCCGTTCCACCTTCACTAATTGGCAAGGCGCTGCACACATCCAGAAACACGGAATATGCATTGGGTCTTGTCTGGCCCCTGTACTTAGCACCAGTAACTGGCATCTCTTGACAGAAGCCTCCAAGAGCGGCTTACCAGCCCACATGTGGTCTGAATCTTTCGTTTTTGTGGACGACTTCTTTGAAAGCCAGAGCTTTCACGAACAAATCGCAAGGTTCCATGAAGCAGGCTACCCAGCTGATATCTGTGTTTGTGTCACTGCAGGCATACTGAAGAAGCGCCAGGAAGATCATCGACCGTCTGTGCCTTCAGAAAGAAAGAAAGGCAAAATTGCCGTCATTCCCCACAATCATTGCCTGCCCCACAATCTCAAGAAAATTGGAACGAAAGCGAATGTTCGCGTGGTCCCTGAAAAACTAAGCGCGCTTTCCAAAAAAAACTTTACCCACCGATAAACGTCCCCAAAAGCTGCAGTGCACCATTAATCATAGAAAAGAAGTTAATAAAATGTACTAAAGGCATTGTTTATGACATCCCACTCTCCTGCGGCAAACGGTATGTTGGTCAGTCTGGTCGTTGCTTGAATGATAGGCTTCGTGGACACAAAAATTACTTGAAAACTTCGACCGGCAGCAATCTTGCTTTGCACCGTAAGGAGTGTGGTTATGTGCCGTTTTTGGATAAGGGCTCGATAGTGGCCAGACACCAGGATCAGTTAACACGTGAAATTATTGAAGCAGCGCGTATCGCTGCCTTGGATGGCGTCAGCAAGTCGCCTATCTCCCTGTCCAGAAGAGAGCTGGCCTTCTTAAATAATCGCTGAGTTGTTTGTCCGTTGTTCCTCGTTCACATAATTTTCATTATTTTTTTCCGGGCGCATGCGCCTGTTTGCCCTCACGGTTCACGTTCGTCTTGGTAGCCTAGGTTTCTGTCAGTCGGAAGATAGCGCCTGTGTTGTGTGCGTCTTTCTCTGTCCCTTGTCCCGTTCTGTGCTACCTCACATACCATGATACACATCATCGCTCCCACCACGATACTCGTTTTGTGTTTTGCCCTCAAAAAAGCTTTTGATCATAGTTCACAACATAAAAAATGATGCCTACACATGTGTTACCCGAACAGTAGAAGCCCCTTATGTTTAGGAACCAACACGCAGAAAAACATAATTTTTTCTTGGCATTTGAAAGAATTAAGCGCTACATTTCCACTACAGTACCTTTTAACGCCGAACGAGCTTGTAGATTACAAAAACGCCACCCTAGGCGTGAATGCGAAGCGGCCCATCTTTGAGGAAAGTGCATTGGAACACTGGCGAACAGTAATTCTCATTGTCTAAGATTACACACCAATCATTCATCCTTTTACCTTTTTTATGCTTTTTTGGTTCATTTGCACCATATTTTTAAAGTTTTGCAGTGAAGGTGCCTATTTTGACGACGTTTCTATTTCACGCGCTGAAATAAAAAGACCGCGCTTTCACTCCTTGGTCTGCGAGGTGTAATCACAGCCTTTCCTGGTCGCAAGTTCCCTGATATGCGCTTTAAAAACATGTCGAAGCAATCGTGTAAACGTCGCTGCACCTGTAATTATACTGAGCAAGCCTCCGCAGCAGTTATGACGAGAGTGGTATCTCGAAGTTCCCTCGTGCAGGTCCGCTAAGCGACGTTCCTCTACCATTTTCTAGAATTACGACCGCCAGAATGCCGCAAGAAGCCTCGGCAATATCAGAGGGCGCGCGAATCCCCGAAAAAGAAAAGTGCGCGACGAATAAAGGGGCAAGGCTTTTCCCAAACGCTTCTCGGGTTCCGCAGTGCGCGGAGATCACCCGCAATCAGCGTCCTCGAACATCTCGCGGACGAAATCGAGGCCGACATTCAAGTCGCCGCGCCATTAGCTTCGTCGGCTCTAAAACACGTCGAAACGCACCGCGCTTCGCGCCAAAGGTGAGCGCCGAAAAGCGCGCACTGGGGCACGTCGTCTCTTTTCATAACCAGGCCCTAATGAAGCGGCCGGAAGAGCCGGCCGCATCGTCCGCTCGTCCCGCGAGGTGTCGCCGGAGGGCGCGTTGTGCCACAGGCTTTATTTGGACCGACTGGCGCTCTCTTGGGTTGCCGCCGAGTCAGCGGTATTGGGACAAAGCCAGCCTGCCTTTCACGGAGTCGCAGCCGACCGCTCGCAATGCGCAGGAGAGCGGCAACCACCCGCGAACGACGCGTTCGCTGCCTGCAACGTCGTACATGCGCGAACGTAGCTGAGCTGCGTTACTCCTCCACAGTGTTTTTTTTATGGACAGTCCTTAACGAAACTTGTCTCTTTTTTTCTCGTTTACAAATTGCCCTAAACCGTTTTACATCCATTTTTGACAGGCTACGTAATCCAAAAAACAAAAAAAATTTAGAGGGGTTAAACGCTGCTGAACCGAATGTCGCCCGATAACTGCGGTGATATAAGACACAACGCTAGCTTCAATGTTTTATTATGACCTTGCGCGGCCGGGAGCTTTGTCTGTTGACGACCGGGCGTTGCATCGAACACAACCAGCGTTCCGTTGAATGCATCAGATTGCACCGGAATTTCATGCATAACCCACTTGAATGCACTGCGCATGCGATGCCGGCAGACGCTTTCCGGCCCCACTTGGTCAAGGTGTGTGACGTCACGGAGGGAGTACGCAGCAAACCTGGGATGCCTCCTTTTCTCCTCTCCGCAACGCGGCGATGGCGACAGAGCGCACATCTGCCGGAGCTCTCCGCGGCAGCGCGCGCATCTGCTTGGATGCCACTACCCTCCTCCTCCTCTCTGCGGCGCGCGCGGCGTACGTTACTGCCCTATCCACTCCTCTCCATAGCAGTTGGCACCCGCGGCGTACGTGACTGGAAACACGTGTGACTCGTTAGAGGTCAAATTGCAGAGCCAGAGGTCATACGCTGAAACTCGCTGGAGGGGGGTCATGATAGGAGTAGAGCTATCGCTCCAAAACAAAATTTACTACTCTGCCATAGAGAAACAACGCCACGAGAGTGTGCGACTTCAGTGGGAAGAATTGCGGGTGATTTAGTGGTATGCTTCCTTAGAGAACTGTTCTATTCTTTCACGGCAAATATAACGAAGACACGCTTCCCCTGTTTGTATCATGCTACTACACGTCCATGCCCTAAGCGCTGCAGCCCTAAGAGTACTATCAAGGACATTTCACTTTTTTCCCCGAGTGTTTCGGCTGTTCTCAAGCATTTCAAGTATCTAAAAACCTCCTGGCCCTTCAACTACCCTCTCGTGTGCGAAGTATAGTCGGGGTATTTAATCCGCTCCAAAGCATTCTATGTGGCTCGAGCGCCTCGCTAAGTGTTTTCCTTCAGCATTAATTCAAATTCAGCCGGCGAGAGCGCCGGCCCGAGCACTGCCAACGTCTCCATCACGTCTCCGCCGGATGATAACCCCGCTTACCTCGCTAATGGCACGTTGTGCGGCGCGCGGATTCATTTCGGAGGGCCCCATCGCGTCAGCCGCGGCGCCGCCGCCGACCGGGCTTGACAGGGCGCGTGTGGCCCGTGCATGGAGACCGCCGTACACTTCAGGGGAGGGGGGGGGGGAGAGTACATACCCCCTCCTCCCCCCTTCGCGTCCGCCGAAGAACCCCGCGAGCCAGAAAACTAACTTTGAAAGGCGGCAGCTTTAACGTTGCCCATAATTGGATCCCTCCACTCCGCGAACCGCGCGCAGCCACGACGCGCAGTCTTAACGCTGCCTTCGTTATTTCCACCGCGGCTTTCCGCGGGCGGGTAAAGAGAAAGAGAGAGAGAAAAAAAAGTGGAATAAAGCTGTCGCGGCCAATCACGAGACCGGAACCACTTTGCTCCGGAAAACCGAGCCATTTTGACTGCTTTGAACTCGCGCTCAGCGGTGGTCTTTCCCGTTATCGCCCCCTCCCCTCCCTCATCCCTTTCTGCCCTTCCAACCGGTGCCTTTGCTTCCTTACCCGCCACCGCTCCCTTTTTCTTCCTTTTTCTCTTCGACGACATTAAGTGGTAAAGGCAAACGAACGGCGAAAAAGTCAAATTTGCGGTCGCTTTCTCTCCGCCGCATGTTTTGCATGTGTTTGCATATTCAAGTCTTTAGGGATGCGGTGCGCCACTGACGTGAGGCGAATGCTGGCGCTGCGCTGACGACAGTCGGTGGCTAAAGAGTCCTGTCGTATGCAGTCAACTCAGCCGTGCTTCCTTTTTTTCGATCCGCATTTGAATGATCTCAAAGTGCGACGTAGCCTGAAAGGAAAAATAAGATAGGACGCTACGTCTCAAGATCGTTATGCCCTCCGGCATGCGACTGGATGCCGGCACAACTTTTGATGTCGAAGATGCGGCAGGCACGGCGGTGGTGCCTGGCTCTGAAAACACCGCAGCGGAAAGAGCCGCACATTAAACATGCTGCTACTGTGGCAAAATGAAAAGTGCCTGCTCCAGCTCTTCCACTGCTCAAGGCCTGCGCCGAGAAGACACTGCCTGGTAGGCGTTCCGTCGAGTCCCCTGAGAGCCAAATCCGGGAATATTCGGGGCAGCTAACGGAAAGGCCTGGCGAAGCATTCGGAAAGCGCATTAACCTAGTGCAGCTTACAGCAGCAGTATAACCTTTAGAAAAAAAGACACGAACCTTCGTGAGGCTTGTTTTAAAATTCAGCAACTTAGGCAGTGTCCGGAAAGTAACACACCAGCTCTAAAATACCCCGAACGTCAGCTTCCACTTCGTTTGCCCATCTTGGAGCCCACATCATTTCCTTTTTCGTCAGCGCATTTCCTTGAGCTTCTGATTCCGGCTGGGACATTCATCCTCGCAAACTGTTGAATTTCTTTGCGAAGCTTGCGGGGCCAATTCCGTACGTGCAACCCTGAGAACTTGTTCAGGTATGGCCGTACCAATGCTGAAAGGTGATGCCCGTTTGGACTTCTTGGACGCCCAAAAATGCCGCACGGGTAAGAGCCGCGATCAACGAAAATTGTCGATCAACAGGCAGGTGACTATCAAAGGTGCTAGGAATCTCACGCAATTCCGCTTCTGAAATTTAGACACAGAATTTAGGCCCGGCACTAGAACACAAACGACGATAGTTGTGTAAAAGCTGTGACTGACTCTTCCGCTACGAAAATGCGCCTATACTTTCATTACGTCTCGTGCAGGGTTCTCGCGGACATCGCCTAGACCTGTTATCCCTTCCTCGTTTTTTAAACCCAGAAATGCAATTTAATGCAAAAGCTCAAGCCTCATTTGAAAAGCAAAGTATTTCGGGCTGGAAGAGAAGAAAATGTGACGTGGCAGCTGGTGACCTTGAGAAACTTAACTTTCCAGTATGCCACAGGAGCAGGTGGAATGATGGGAGGGAAATTGAATATCAGCGGTCGTATTCCGTTTACATTTACATATTTTTATTTTAACTCCAAGAGATTCGTGTGTGTCGTTTGGCCAGCTTAATTCTACGGCAAGGCGGACATTATATACATGCTAGAGCTCACTAATGAGACAATTATTACCTCTAAACTGAACTAATAAATTTTTATTTTTGATGTTTGGGGGACAGTGTAATACTGAGAAGTTGAAGGTCGTCCACATCGAAGATGAACCAAGTTTTTAAATTTTATTTTCCAGCGATGTCGTTCGAAATATCGGACGTAAAGATTGAGCTTTTCAAAGGTCCTTGAGTTGACTGTCGCACGTTGCAGATTTATAAAGTGGCGTTGCTCGCATTTCTAATGCACAAATACAGATGCGGTTTGAGAATTTTCTGACCTAGAAGCATTTAACGTGATTTCGGCGATGATACTATTTGCAGCGACACCTTTTTGTACATGTACAACGCGGGAAAGCCCACTCAACGAGCTTTGAAATGCGTAATTTTGGTGTTCGATATTTTGAACGACATTGCTGACAAAGAAAATTTAAAAACTAGGTTCACCTTCGGTGTTGACGGCCTTAAATTTCACAATATTATCTTGCTCCCTGAAATAAAAAATCTCAATTGACAGCTTAATTTTAGTTAATTAATAGCCTAATTACCGAGCTCTAATACTTACATAATGTTCACCTTTCTGTAAAATCCACCAGCGCAGACGGCACCGACGTGCCCCCGACTGTTTTTAAAATAAAGTCTGCAAATATAAAAAAAAATGGCTGAGGCTTAACTTGGTTAAGCCTGGAGAATGCGAAGCATAATCGTGTCGCGTAATTTGGAGGCGCACAACCACAGCGACGGCGCGAGGTGGGCCCCCGTTTCTCCACTGTCGTGACGTCATCGTGTCACGTGGTGTGACGTCATGTATCACGTGATTTGGAGGCGCACAACCACAGCGACGGCGCGAGGTGGGCCCCCGTTTCTCCACTGTCGTGACGTCATCGTGTCACGTGGTGTGACGTCATGTATCCCGTGGTGTGAGGTCATGTATCACGTGATTTGGAGGCGCACAACCACAGCGACGGCGCGAGGTGGGCCTCCGTTTCTCTACCGTCGTGACGTCATCGTGTCACGTGGTGTGACGTCATGTATCACGTGATTTGGAGGCGCATAACCACGGTGAAGGACTGAAGTGGCAGCTAAAGTAGTATGCTTCGCATAAAAACCACCCTGCATTAGTACCCATTATCCATTTCCCATTCGGCCGCCGCGGTGGGTCAGTCGTTATGGCGATCGGCTGCTGACCCGAATGACGCGAGTTCGATCTCTGTCGCGGCGGTCGAATTTCGATGGAGGCGAAATTCTAGAGGCCCGTGTACCATGCGATGTCAGTGCACGCTAAGGAATCCCAGGTGGCCGAAATTTCCCGAGCCCTTCACTACGGCGTCCTTCATAGCGTGAGTCGGTTTGGGACGTTAAACCTCATAAACCAAATCAAACCATTTCCCATTTTATTTGGCGTTACGTCAGCGCGACGGCAATATCAGACGTGAGCAGCAAGCGGCAATCATGGAAATTACAAAGCAGCCGATTACCATGTCGAAGATAGCTCTCGCCGCGCGCGCGGCTTACCATAGGCTGCGATAAGATGTGAGGTCCGGCCACCTATCACCAAATGGTCAGGTCGCTTCCTATGGGTGCCGCGGCTACGTCATCGAACAACAGTGCCAGAGGAGCAAATGGAAGCGGAAGTAAAATTGGATATCATGGCTCATTATAAAATACGACCTTGGGAAAACTTTTTTGCCTTAGGTTGGTAATTCCAGAAAGAGAAGAGAAAATGCCAATACTTTTCGGACATATCGCGAACCCTTTCCCATTCTTGTTAGTGGCACGGCTTACTTTTGGACACAATGGATTGCGTAGCGCACAATTCGTGTGGCGTCCGCGAACAAATGTCCGATCTCTAGCTGATGATTTGTTTCGGAGAGCCTTGGAAAGGTGCAAACTTAAGAAGTAAAAACAGCAGTCCGGCACACTCAGCATGTTGTTTGTTTTATAGCTGACATGAGTGGATATGGGAGCAAGCGCAAACAGCCAAAAGCAGCATAAGTGAGCCATTGGGTTTTACAGCGAAGCAGAAACACTTTGTTTTAACAAAATTTTTGTTCTAATACGTAGTACGTAGGAATTTATTTAGTAGCTGTTAGAACACTAGTGGATTCTGAAAAGACCAAATGCACGATGCGTAGTGCTGACAAACACTTTTGAAGCCATTCTTGAGCAATTTGAAGTACATTGAAGAAAAGCTGTCCCTCGCTTGCTGTCCCAGGACCCCAAAGAGTGTTGCAAAAAAATTCAGGCTATCGGTTATGAAAGGTGATCAGAACGTTTCATGCTCTTCAGGACACTTTGATTCCAGCCTTGACCTGTGCAATAAAATATTACGATCTCGGATTACGGCATCGCCTTCAGAATACAATGCCTCTATCACTGAGCATATGTCTCCCCCAATGACCCGGCAATTGTATACAGTGATGTGGCAATATAGTGATGTGGCCCTGATGATGATGTCCATGTTGGTAGCCCTTTGGAACAGGTTGTCATTTTGTTCTGACCCACAAAAAAAAAAAAAGCTCTTGGCCATTTACTGGCGCCGCCATGCGGCCAGATGCGGCGCGTTGCCGCCCGCCTGGTTTCCTCGTTTTCCCTTGCTGGAGCGTCGGTTGGCCGAGTGGTGTATGCCGCGCTAGTGCTTGTGTGCCCTTTACGCTCTACCGGCTCTCGGTGACAATATGGAACAAATTATTGAGTCCAGAGGTTGCAAGGATACCACAAGATAGGGACAACAGGCCACCTTTTGTGGCGTACACCAGATTTGAAGGAAATGTTCCCCGTTTCTCGCACCCATCCCCTGCGCCTCTGCCCTCTAATAGTCCGTCTTGTTCTGCCTCAGCAAAGCAACAAGATGTCATACGGGAGTCAGAAAAAAATTACATTGGTCTCATCGTACGGCTACCAAGAAAGAGTGCTTCCCACGGGTATTCTCAAATAAGCCACGAATCATCTTCAGTCTGAAGCTGGCTAATGAACCCCGTCCGTAACTGTCAACATCTCTCTCATGTCTTTCTTCCATGGCAAAGTATTGCCTAAATAAAGTGTAGAATTATTCTGGACGAAATTCGTACCACTACAAAGAACACCAATGTCTTTGACTTAGTTTTTCTGATGTCCGTGGCATGCCATACTTTGGTTGCGAACTTTGGCGCGAGTGCCATAGACACTGACGCTTCTTGAGTCGCGTCTATTGCAAGCAGATAAATTTGACAGATATCACAGGTGTCTAAAGCTGTATATGTCTTATACAATCTATGATTAAGTGAACGCCTAAAAATAGCCTAAAGAATGAGCTCGTTGACAAAGAAAACTTGTTTAATTTTTCAATTCAGACTCACCTCATTCAGCTAATGGGGCGTGAGTGGAAAAAAAAAAAACCACTGGAGCAAGACATTGCAACCAATGTCGGGTGACCAGAGAAGCAATAAAGCGATGTGAACGAAGACACATTTAGCTTGACAAATAGATCCCAACTTAAGTAAAATTGTGGGGTAGGCAAGTCTGAAGAAATGTACCTGATGCTGAAGAACTAAGAAAATGCTAAAAAAAGTAAAGAATATATGACAGATAAGAAATTTACTGCCTAGAAAAAAAAACGAAAAACGCGTAGTGGTCACCATTATACGTCAAACACAACAATAACCAAGCTCTAACTTCATAAAAAAAACATCACTCAGACAAAGAAACTTGTAATACTGTAGAGGTCATTAAAGAAAATACTTTTTCGTGGTTTTTCTTTAACGAACCCACTTATACGTACCGGAAATAGCATTTATTCTCGTTTTGCGATTTTGAACTTTGAATATCGTGCTTTCACAAATTCTTTTTTAGACAAGACAACGCAGGCAGATGCAAGACAGGCTGGGTGCTCTCGCGGGAAGGAAAGACTGGTTCATTTCGTAAAGTAAGAGTTAAAGCGAATAAATGTTTGGCGCCGAGATTTGTCGACACTTGCACATCTGCTTCACACTGTATTCGGTACAGCAACAAGGACAGGACAAATACGAGGAAGGGGCAAGTTATTCGAAACGCGCAAGTTGCTCTCAGACGGATCAAGGCCCACGAGAGACAGAGGAGGCGGGGCTTACGAAAAGCAACAAGATGAGAAAAGCTGCTCGTGACGCGCTAACAAAACCGTGCTAAGGCTGTTTTCTCAGGCCCTCGTCTAGGGAACAGAAGCTGGAACGCTTCCAAAGGTCCAGCATATGCACGCACCGTCACACACGCACACACACAGACTGCGAAGTCATTAACCCTTCTCCGCCTTAAAAGAAGGCAGAGCCACATAAACAAACTTAGTGTAGAGAAGATAGCTTTACAGGGATGTCCACAGGGACCGCGTTTGACCGGTCGGCTGCGTTGTCGCTTTATCCGTGTGTGTAGGTAGCGTTGCCGTCGCAAAGTCATTGTTCTCCGTGGCAGGAAAGCAAGCGCCTCTGGGTGCTCTCTTCTTCTGGGCGCCAGGATGGGCGCGGTTCTGTCTTCGGCTCGCGCCACGGGACAGGGAAAATAGGCGGCGTCCGTGTTTTCCCTCGGATGCAGCACGAGGCCAATCCGGCCAGGGGACCCCCACTTGAGCAGCGCGTACTTAGCGCCGACGCGGCGCCATCGCGACGAGGACCCAGGGCCAGAGCCAATCGATGGCCTGTCCGGCTTACTCCGCGCGCTCCTCTTGGTACTCTCTTCGTCTTCACCGTCGTGGAGAGAGAGGGGTGCTGTTCTCATCCCGCCGCTCGTTTCCTCGTTTTCTTCTCCGCTGGCGACAGCTTCTTAGTGCGGTCCGGCGGAGGGGGCATCGCGTGTCCCGCCGACTCATCCTCGCCCTCGGCCCGTCTTGCTCGCCCCTCGGAGAGCCACTGCTTCCGCGCCGCCGAGGTTTGCCGCGGCGGCGAAGGACGCGGACCACGCAGCCAGCTCCCGTTACCCGCGGTGGCTGCTGCGCATGCAGACGCGAAACACGAGACCCGCGCCGGCTCATTGTTCGGCGGCGAGCTCGCTCACACGCGGGCGTACAGCCGTGTTCGCGGAGGCCGCCTCGGAAGCCAATCTCGGCCAGCTCGGGTGCAGCGCAGCTTTTGTATTCGCCACCGATGGGAACACTTCCATTATTCTCTACCCCTTTGGCTTCCTTAGCGCTCTTCTTCCCCTGTCTCTCTATCCTTGCTTTGCATTTTCGTCCCGCTTGGGCTCACATGTCCCAGCTGGTTAGGGCGTCGATGTAAGATGCCGCAACACTCCTTTCGCTTGCCTTTCTTCACTGGGTTTGGTGAGCGCGTGCGCGTTTTTGAGCACCTCTATCTGCCCTTTTAGCAACGAAATAAACAGAAGCATTATTCTAGATTGAGCTCAATAAATCTAACCTTAAATTACATAGCCCCGGTACTTGTGCGTTGCCCAAAGATGTCCTTTGCAGCTTGCGGTGAATCGGAAAAGCAGTTTTCCTTTTCGCTCGTTTTTGACAACAATTTTTCTCGCAGCGGAACGTTTCATCGCAAAATATATATCTGCAGACTAACGTTAAATGCGCGAGAATGTGCAATAGTATCACAGCAGTTAAAAGAACAGCGGACCTCCGAAGACTTAACATTACACTGCAAGCACCTTAGAACTACGTAAAGCTCGAATGCTATATCGACATTGCTCTATTGAACTTCGCAAGAGCTTCTCATCTCTAACGAAAAACGGAGGCTGCATATTGCAACCATTCTCCTCTCAGTAGATTATTTTGCTCTTCTTAGCAGCGGTATCTGCCATTGGCAGCATCAGGGCTAGCAGCTGCCAAGCGGTGTCAGTAGCCGACCCCAAATGCGGGGTGGCCCACTGGACGAGAAGCGAAAGTATAGCAAAGAAAAACAATTGTTACAAAATATGCTTCACTTTTTTTAGTTGACCTTTGCAACGTCTCTGTTACTGTTACACTCTGGAACAGCCGTCCGCTGTACTTTTGTTTATCTTCATTTATGTTTGTGTGGTTGTTTTATTTATCCTAAACTTTGAACGCTCTAGATTTTCCTGAATTAACTTCCAGGGCAGGGCAGAATTTTCCTCATGCGTCCTCTTCCTTTCACCCGTTTATTTTTATGTGTATTGCGAACCAGAACCTATATGAAGAGAGTAGAGCTCCTTTAGCCATCTAACGCGTCTCTGTCTCAACAGGCTCCCTTGAAAACGCACTGACAATCTCGGGGCGCTCGATGCGCAGGCGATGGTGAAGGACGTGACCTGCCTGGACACACAGTACTGGGTGCTGCTGGAGCTGCCCCGCCAGGAGAAGCAGGAGCAGGTGAACGCGTACGTGCTGCGCGCCTGCGCCACGCTCGAGAAGGCGTCCGAGTCCAGGACGCAGGACGCTGCCGCCAGGGCCAGCGCCGACGAGGAGGCCCGCGAGAGAAAGCAGAGGCTCGACGGTAAGTCACCCTGTTGCTCCCGTGGGGCGCAACCCTACGAGCAACACCGTGGCCTCCGAAATCACTGTCGAGTGAGACCCCCGCGCAGCGTTCATTTGTCTCGGAGGGCACGGCCACAGCCGCCTATGAGACTTGAATAAAGAAACCAGTCACGCGATGAAGGACAATGAAGGGATGAGGCACACATTGCTACTGGAACTAAAAAATGTACAGCCTTTGTCAAAAGTAACCAGGCTGCGTGGTTTGCTTCTCATTCGTATAACAGAGCCCTCACGGCTTTCCTAAAAATCAAGAAGTTCTTTGAAGGTGAGAACAGGGGTTCTGCTCACCGTACAGATATTTAGAGCTTGAGGGCTGGTATAATAGCTTTAATATACGACTGAGAAGAAAAACGTGCCGCCTGGTTACTTTTGACAAAGACTGTACTTTATTGAAACGAGTCCGTCTTTTAAGAAAACCAGCAGAGACCATGTACCAACCGACCGAGATTGCAACTCTTCTCTTCTGCCTATTAGACATTGTGGATCTGGGCGGTCTAATGCTATAGCTGCAGTGAGCCTTTCTCCTTCCTGACCGCGGGCTCAGAAGGCAAAGCGCTAGTGCTGTTAAACTCGGACTCATCTGCTGCCTATAAGCGAACAAAGCTAACAGCATCTAGCACGGGCGGTGGGTGAGGCTCCCGGTCTCAATGGGTTTTTTCATCTTTTAATGTTACCTAATAAAGCGCGCATCCGTGCTAGAACACTGGCTTAATGGGGTGTTGGATGCGTCTCAATATGCGCGTATATGCATATTTTGTCCTTCCTCTCCAATCGTTGGCTGAATCACTTACAGACATATGACTTTAACATACAAATTACCAATGCTGTAAACAGTATATTTCGGGCTGATGAGCTTACCTAGTAATTAATATGACCACCGTTTTGAAATCCAGGCAAATGTCGCCTGCTGTGCTTCTAGAAAAGAGCCTACCCACCGCAGGAATGAATGGAAGCAAGAATAATAAGTCAGGGATTACTGAACGGCTAAATTTGACTGTTTAAAGCTTTGTTGCGCGAGCTGGAACCGCAATGCAGAGTGTTTTCGTACTTATTTCACTCTAGCAAAAAGTGATCAGTTCCGAAGCGCATCTGCAAGTAATCAAATATTCCGCGAGTAGCATTGCTTAGGAACAAGCAACATATGGGCGTGGAATGCGCATTTGACTTTGCGTACCTTCGCGAAGTCAAAATGGCAAACTTTGAATTAGGTGACCGTCTCGCTCGTTCCTTTAAACTTACCTTAAGGCGCAAAAACAAGGTCAAACACAGTTTCACCACACGCGACTTCCTTCCTCGGTTCATTCGCAGTTATCTCCTGCTACCGATTCACTCGGCGCACAGTTCTCACCACGCTGAAGCCAGAACACTCGTCTGCTTTCAATTTAGGCGCCGCAACGCCGGATGAACGAGCAAGCGTCCACTCCTCTCTGTCAAGATCGACCACACTCTGGACTTGGGCATAGAATTGTCACGTTCATCTAAGAAGTGGTCAGGGTGGACGAACAGAGGGAGAAGCGGTGTGGCAGGTAGCGTGCCCACGTTAATTAGGAATGACTGCTCCTAGACCCTCTAAGTGCGGCCAGCAGAACTTCTTGGCTCTCTCTTTTTTTTTTTTCGTTCGCATTGTCTCCGGCGGAGTTTCTTGGGAAGGAACCTGACGATATTGGCTCGAGTCGCGAGCTTCGAGCAACAGTTGGAACGACGTGCGGCGCTCGGCGTCGAGCGTGCGCGGTGTCCGTGCCCGAGCAGCCGGCGCAAGGAGGAAAAGCCTCCCTCGCTCGGCAATCAGAGCAGAGCCCCGGGGGTAAGGCTCCGCGATTCGTTACCCGGCTTCGAGGCAGCCGGGGAATGCGAGCCCACTGGCGCCAGCGTCGCGCACGTCTGTAGCACGGCCACAGACACACACACCCGCACACATGCGCGCACGGAGCCGGCAAGCGCCTCTCGCGGCATCTCGAGAACGTTCGCTCTCCAATCAGGCGACGAGCTCCCGGACGAAACAGACGGAAACGCCGCGGGCTTCGGCTCTCGCTTTCCCGCCGGCTCAAAGCGCAAAATGCGGCGAATTCCCAAACTGCCTCGGCGGCGCCGGCCGCTGTAAAAGCGGGCCGCTGTGCGTGCTTTCGCGACGACTGACACAACTCCGCAAACAGACGGCGCCGGTAGGGAGTGAACGAGAGCGAAACTGCGCGTAACGACTGCCCGTGGCATACACTGATTATTTAAAGTTACTCGATATGCGGTGCACGTACATGCTTGTCGAGGTAAAGGAACGAGGTTGACGTACGCGTGCATTTTGGGCATATGGCTCGATTTCTTTTCTCCCCCCACGATACTGGGCACTCATTTTGGCAACTTTTCTAAACGGCGGAGTGCAGAAGACCCGCAAAACGGGCAGCAGTGACGACGGCTTCGTAGCTCATCTGTTCGTGGTGCACCAGTCCTTCTCGAGGTTTTCCCGTCAAAACAGCTGCTGACGGAGCTGAGAGAAAAGATTAGGTGATTTCAGCTCCGTCACAGTGTGCACCATTAGTTTTCATTTTAATACCGTGACAGCGGCATGCCGCTTCATTTTCTCTCCATCACTGAGAGAACACAGTCTAGAAATAAGGATGTCGGTATATCGTGTGTAATTATTTTTTATGCTTTCATTAATGTTTGTCCGTTTCTGAGGACATTCATGAAGCCTTCCACGTGCATTACATGCCTAAGTCTAGTTCAGGCCCTATTTGAGACAACCTCGCCGACTATCTGCATGATAAACTCTCCCCTTGTATATAAGGGGCGCCGAGAAACCTCACTCCAAAATCAATGCTTAAATTAGCGGTGCATTATAAGATATGACCTGAGCTCAGCCACGTTGTGCACTGAACACAAAGCGAATTACGTTTTTCTCAGCAGTATTACATAAGGGATTAAGCGTAGAAAGTTGGGCTAGTTGGTTGGTAGTACTATTATGATACATTCCAGCGGCTAAAAAGACACGGACGAAGGTAGACGAGACAGGACGAACGCCGGCGTTCGTCCTGTCTCGTCTACCTTCGTCCGTGTCTTTTTAGCCGCTGGAATGTATCATAATAGTATTACATAAGGGAACTGTCCTAAATACGGTTACTTTTCTCAGTCTTAACAAGTTTCGTGAGTTTAATCTATTTTGCAGTTTGCTATAATAGGCAATATTAGGAAATAGCTGTTTTACTCAGTGCTTACATCCGGCCATCAGTCCACAATAGCTGTGGAACAACTGCTCAATGTGATGAGATAGAGCATAGCTGCCATAGTTATAAGCAAGAGAAGAGATCGAATACCAATCAGGAAGGGTTTCAGAAAAGGCGACACGATCTATCCGCTTTTGTTCACTGCATATTTACAAGAGGTATTTACTGGCTTTGATTGGGAACAGCCAGGTATAAGAGATAATAGATAGCACCTTCCGATCTGCTTATGACATTGCCCAGTTAAGTAACTAAAAGCATGAACCGCAGTGCATGACTGATTACCTAGACACGAAAAGTACAATGGCAGGCCAAAAAAAGCCACTGTGAAGAAAACTAATGCTAAACAGTCTGGGAAGATAACAACCGCTTACGGTAGGCAGTGAGATACTTGATGTTGTAGAAGCGTACATCTATTTAATTCAAGTTGTTGCCGCTAAATCAGACCATGAGAAAGAAATTACTAGAAGGGTAAGAATGCAGTAGAGAGCTTTTGGTAGGGACTGCCAAGCTGTGACCAGCAGCTTCCAAATATTCTCCCAAAGGGAACTCGCTGGCAGAATCAGTCGTACCCTGCCAGTATTCGCCTACTATGCAGGCGGAAACTTGGAGGCTTACGAAGAGGCGTAAAGTTAAATTGAGGACAGCGCAGCGAGCTACGGAAAGGAAAATGGTAGGGATGACGTTAAGGGAGAGAAAGATATCCCCGCAGATCAATTAGACAGCGAGCATGAGTTAATGATGTCGAAGCTGAAATGCAGAAGAAATGGGCATGGGTGGGACATGTAATGCAATCACTAGAAAACCGACGGCCCGCTGGGGGTAACAGAGTGGATTCCAAGGGAAGTAAAAGGTACCAGCGTAGGGCAGGGAGCCAGGTAAGATAAGGAAATGAGATAAGGAAATTCGCGTGGTAAGTGGATGGTCGCTGCTGGCGCAGGACAGGGCTAACTGAAGATCGATGAGAGATGCTCTTGTCTTGGCGGTTGGCGGAGCTGGGCTGATCGCGATGAAGATAAGCATAACGATGACCATTTTCTGACTCCGTATAGAAGCGCGGACATGAGAGGGGACATCGCTAATAGAGTTAGCGAGCAAGGCGGCTTGGTCTTAAATTTGATACTTCGACTGCGTGCGGAGTCCATGTTCTCTGTCTTCGACATGCAATGAAGAGAGAGAGAGAGAAATAACTTTAGGGGCAATGGAGTGGTCTATGTGTGAACAAAAGCTGCAATGTGCCACAAACTCACAGGCAAGAGCACTTGGTTTAGCGCGTTTATACGAGCCTCCATCGGCTGTAAGACAGAGACAGATTAGGAGATTGGTTTATGCAAAAATGTTCTGGACGAGGACAGGCCCACTTTGAAGAAAAAGGGCAGAAGGTTATCTCCAGCGACTAGATGTTCTCACGCCAAGGTCTATTCTCGTTCTTTGCAGAGTTTGCCAGCGGGCAAAGCTTTGCAAGCGGCCCCATGCAGAGTGCCAGGGTACGCTGACTTGGACTGCGTCTTATATCTGTCGTCAAATTTCTGTAGTCTGAATTATCCGCCAGTGGCAATCTTTACATCAGGCAAGAAGAACGGCAGGGCAACCACTTATCTGTCTTTAAGTGAACAGAATTTCATAAAAAAAAAACTGTGCAGTTGTTTCGTTCCTTTGATTTTTTTTTTTTTTTTTACGAAGATATGCGTCTCCCGCGTGGGATCAGATGCCAGACCTTCGGGCACTGGGCGATACAAGTCCGCCCCTGGTTTCGTTCCTAAGTCAGCCTACGCAGTTTCCGCGCAGGCTTACAGAGTGACCAGCTCGCGCGTCTCCCCAGCGGCCGTCGTGGCGGATATGCATCGCGCGCTGCAGTGGAGCGTGAAGTGCTTGCCCGCGGGAGGGGGCACTCGAGGCGGACGTAGCCTCGGCCTCATATAATAGCAGCCGGAGCATCATCGCTCAGGCGGAGGTCTTTCTCGCCGAGTGGCGCGGGATAATCTCGTCACGCTTCCGCCGCCACGAGAGCCGGCTCTGTGCGCACTGCCTGTCGTCCACGGGCGACGCGAAAGGCGCCGCGCGCTGCAGCGTCGCCGTATCCAGCAACGAGAGAGAGACAAAGCTCGCGGCGGACGAGGCGCGGACTGCCGTGGGGACCGCTTCCTCCCGAAAGACAGCAGCAGCAGCAACATCCGGGAGGGAAAAAGGGAAAAGGTGGGGCGGCAACTGAGGCGTGCCCCGGACGCCAAACTGCCGCTGCGGCGCCGTGAGCAGCGGCGCCTGCGAGCGGAAACACCGAGTGCGACGCAGTTTCCTCGAGGCGTCGTTTCCTGCCGCGCGGGTGTCAAGTCGTTGGGGCCGCCCGCAGAGAAGGGGCTCCGTCCCCGCTTGGCATTGCGGGCACGGCCGGTGTGTCGCGCACAAAAACACCGCTCGGCCGGCCAGTTCCGGCGGGAAGTTGCGCGCGCCTTTGCCGGGGGAAAAAACGAGCGAACAATGGAGGCGCCGGGAAGAGACGGAGCGCGCAGTTTGCGGCGAGCAGAACGCGGTCCCCCGCGTGCGCGACGATTGCATGGCCGACTTCTGCGACGCCCGGAGCAGTTTCCTTATGGGCGCGCCGCCACTCGCATGCATTTATGCGCCGAAAGCCCGGCAGTTGGCGCATCTATATTCAATCGAGTCAAGTGGTCGCCGACGACTATCACCCAGACGCGTCCGCCCAGTCGGAAGAGACAACGCGCGAGTGTGCGGAGGAGACGACAGGGGGAAAAGAAGGTCGGCAAATACAACCGACGAGAGCACATTCATACAACGGGGCATAAACAAAAAAATGGGGCGCCCCAGGAAGAAAGAACATTCGAACGCACTTGGACACCTCATCGCATCTCTTCCTTGCATTTTTTTTTCCTTTCTTTTTTTTTTTGCGATGCGCGCAAACCTGCGCTGCGCGCAACTCTATTCCTGCAGCAAGGGGGAAAAAAAGAGGAGGAAAAAGAAACGGAAGAGATATTTGACGCACCTCTTGCAAATTCGATGTGTCAAATGGAAGTTGACGAAAGGAGTTCCCTACCTCTTCTCGGCGAATTTCAACAGAAAGCAGAATTCAAACGCCGCTTTAGCGGTAAATTCAGACGCCACGAGCAAAACAACGGACGTGTCACCGCCGAGGCCCGAGCAGAAGGCAGACACGCCAGTTTCAGCGCGCCTGAAACTCGATCGGATGTTGTCAGGAGATGGAGGCCAAGTACGGGAGAGAGCGCGCGGAGGCTCAGGCAAAAAATAAGTCGCGCAGAAATAAGCGAATGGAGGAAGAAGGGAGAAGAAGGCGAGGGCGTGACGCGCAGCGGCAAAGCGTCGTCGGCGCCCGCAAGACAGAGTTCTGTTTTACATACGCATGTACATACACGGTGTATCGGATTCGCGGCCGCGCGCCGCCGGCGGTTCGACGCGGCAAGACAGCGACCGGAGTCGCGTTTTTCACTCGGGCTGCTCCTGCACGACCGAACGTTCGTACCAGACGAGTGAAACGAGCGAAGAAAGCAAATGATGGCAACTACGAGCTCCGCCGCGCGCGCTCCTGTCCTTTCCTGATGTCTTTGCAAGGCCGCTTTCACCGCGCCGCACTTTGGAGCCCGTGATGCACGTTTTTCAATAGGCCTCGGCCCTTGATTTCAAACCGCGCGCAGAGCCTATAGACGCGGCGAGCTTTTTCCTGTCGTCTTTCTCTTCTGTCTTTTTTTTTCTTTGTCTTTACTTCCAGTTTTTTTTCTCGCTCTCAAGAGAGCGCAAAAGAAGGAGGAAAGATGTGCCCGAAAAAAGTGGGGGGAAAAACGGATAACAGTGGATTCACCGCTCAGGATGACGACGGGAGACAAAAGGAAAGCGCAGAAGGAAGCCGCGATATGTCTTTCACACTCGGTGGTCGGGGAGAAAGCGCCTCTCCCTGTGACAAATGTCAGCCACCGGCGCCGCCGCCGCTCCCCAGGCGGGATCCTTTTGTTTTGCGCTCGCGTTCCTCCTGCCTTTGCCGCGCGCCGCGCATAGCTGGGCCGCCCCGCGGACGTCGGCGTCGCTGCAACTTTGATGTGGCCCCGAGCTCGCATCTCTCTCTGCGGCACAGGCGCACAATATCGACTGCGCATACACACACTGCGCGGATACACATCAGCTACACGCGGCCGCAGAGTAGGCCGGCTGTGCATCTGCCTATCTGCGGCTCGCATATTGCCCCGCAAGCGGTCCGCTCAGACTCGCGCGTGGGCGCGGACGGCGGCTTTGTTTGGGCGCGGCCCGGACCACGATGAGCAGCAGTGGGGCTGCCCGCTTTACCACAAAACAAGGAAAGGAAAAAGTGCGCGACAGCCAAGCGAAGACGCCATCAAAAGCCCCCCCCCCCCCCCCCCCTGCCGAGCGCGCGCATTGGCAATCACTCCGCTCGGCAGCTGTCGCACGAATCGCGCGACCAGCAGCCTCGGCCGGTAGTACTATGCCTTGGCCAGCGCACCGCTCGCACGCAAAACAACGTCACAGAACTGCAGGATGGTCAGTTCTGGAACAGAGACAAATACGGCATTGCTTGCCGTGGTTTCCTCAGATTCCTTGCAACGCCGGAATAGTCCGGAGGGAAAAAAAAAGCAAAAAAGTTAGGCTGCTCTTTTATGCAACGGACAATTTGTCCGTGTGAGTGGCGTCAGCAACATTGCCACCTGAAATTGGACATTTTCTGCCACTGAGGATGTCAATGCAAATACCGCCTTCCGTCCTTGCCAAGCGGTGATGGAACGGAGCGGAGAATTACTGTGCAGGCGACACTATACGAGCAGTTGCTCTCGACGAGACGCCAAAACGGACGTGCTCATGACCAGGAAGTATACCTGCAGCACGGATATCTGCTTTCATTACGCGCCATATCTGAAAGCGTGTCAGTCATACTGTATTCGGTGCGAAATAAACGAGCGTCTTGAAGGGAAAGAGCGGCAACAAACGTGTCACGCCAGAGAGTGTGTCGGAGGCGGGAATTTGTTCAAAGCAGTAAATAGCAACGATCCATCCGTAATTGGTTTGCTTTCGGTCGCACCTAAAGCAAACCAGACCGCCGACACTAGAGACGCTATTTCGCTCCCGACTAACGCGCCTGTTGCAACTGTTGCCGACCGTCTCGTCGAGACGCTTGACCGTTAAACGAGTTCTCGAGATGTCGACACAGAGACCATTCTGTTCTTCCCCGCTCGCTTCTATCGGGCCGCAGTTAGCACAACACCCTCGAAAACCGCTGTTGTGAAACAGCGGTTGAGGCTGTCCGCCGCGTAGAATCTGAGGTCGCTGGCCACAGCGTTCCAAGCGCACATCAGCCACACACAAACTGCGCGTCTTGTACGGACTGCTTATATTGCGCTTCGGGTCCCGCCGGGTGCTTTCCCTCTGCCGTGAACGGACGGACAGCGGAGAGACCCGGAGTTCTGCTGACGTTTCTCGGGGAGGAGCTGCGGGCATTGCGGGCGACGCGCGGAGCCACGTCAGCGCTCCTTCCAAAAGGCTCTCCATATTGAATGGCCAATTCAACCGCCACCGGCATTCAGTGGAAGCACGAACAGCGAGGATGCGGCGACACGGCTGAGTTCGTAAATCTTGGAACAATGGCGCTGAGAGGGACGAAAAATGACGCTCCCAGAAAGGGGCCTACCGCGGCAATAAGGGCTGGCGTATATAGCATGCCCTCATTTTTCTTTCGTATATTTTCACCAACCTCACCGAGTTAGCTGTCATCTAAGGTAAGAAGCATTGGTAATAGCGTAGCTGACCCTATTTCAGCGTTTGTCAGCCGCCGGCGCAAGCGCCCACATACGGACCAGTTGCGTCACAGTTGACTACTGGCGCTTTAAATCAATGGACTCCGCCATCAGCGCCAGTTTTCTGTTTCTCTGCGACGCTCTTCGCGTTTTTTTTTTTTTAACCAGGCAGTGCTAATATCAGGAGGCATGCAAAAAGGCAAGCCACACGGCTGCTGTCTTGTTGGATGCTTGGCTCCTTCATTCACCTCTCGTGATGGCCTGCTAGTGCTGCGAGTTTAGTAACTCTCTGAGGACTCAGCAGTGACGCCTTCGTGTAGGTCTTTAATAATGACGCAAATTTCAAGGAACGACTCTCGATTCTAGAAGCCAGCGGGAAGTTCTGCAGTGGAAAGAAGAATAATAAGACATGGTAGCAAGATGCCGTTCAACCGGCCTACTCATACATACACACTCCAAAAAGAAAAGAAGAAAAATTGTGCCTGTAAGATGTACCACTCCAACTAGAGACATATGATAAATGCTTCGAGTTACCTGTCATCCTTCCATAGTCGGTCGTTGGTTTGACTTATGCGGAACAAGTTAGTGTAACAAGACGTTCTCGGGAATCCTGCCTTCACAAAAAATGAGCTCAGTCTGACCCTTACGGAAGGTTTTTATAAGCTTGGACTTATTTCTTTCTATTGCGTTAGCAATAAGTGCCACGTTCCCCCAAAATGGCTGGTCCGGTGTGTGAAGCCGAGACGAAGTCAAATTCAAAGACGCAATCGGAAAAAGATCAAAGTAAAAGCGAAATGTACAACCAGTACATGGCTAACGCGATTTTGTCGTATCGTATGATCGCCCGTCGGGGTTTTTTTTTCGCTCTCATTTGTTTCTTGTTTAGTTGTAATTGTATACAGAATACTGATCTGTTCACTCGTACTGTATACCATAATTTATAAATCGCAACGCAGGGCCGTTGTGGCCTGATTATGGCCACGTCTGGCCAAGCTGCAAGGAGGAAGGCGATTCACCTTGAGCAAAAGCCTCGAGCAGCTTTTTATCGGGGTGTCTTGCTAACACAGGTATGGATGGCACAGACCTAGAATTCCAGTTTGTATCTTAATTTCCTTGACCTTTGTTGTCGTGCCCAGAATCGTTGCTACAAAAGTGCACTTTCGAGAGCTTTGCATTTACTGGGCTGCATAACAGTTGCACTCAACAAAGCAAACTTAACGTTCGCGAGCAAATGTTGAGGATCAGCATTTTGCCGCAGTTTCCGCTGCTGACCGACGAGTAGCGGTGACGGTTTTTCTAAGAGCAGCATATTTGTCACTACAATAAGGCGCGAACCGGCACCGACCACCACGTAACTCCTATATATTACTATCTTTTCGGGACTCACCCCGAAATTCTTTTTTACGAGACCTCGCGCGATCACTTGAGCCGCCGTTGAAGGCATCTAAGTTGCCAGTGCCGATACGCCTTCTTTCGGGACGCGGGTGCACAAGCACGGACAGAGTGCGTTCCCATCCTCCTCGTTTGGCCAGCGTTCTCACTCTTCGTTCTTCCCTCCTCGCAGGTATGACGGTGCAGGAAATCGAGGAAGAGAACGCGCAAACCATCAACGACCTGTACCGCCTGCTGAAGAAGTACAGCAACCTACGGGGCATCGTGCACGGCCTGCAGATCGCCTACACGGACGCTAAGGTGTACCCCTTCATACCGCGCTACAACATGCTCAAGGATATGATCAAGTGCGTGCTCCGGGACCCGAGCTACATGGAGGTCTGCCACGAAGACATCTCCCGGACCTAGTGGCTCCCGCTTGCCGCCCCCGGTTGCATCAGCCTGTCGCTGCTGCCGCGCTCTGTCGCATCTCTCTGCCTTCATTCACGCACCGCGGCTCGCGCGCCAAGAATCCCCGCCCGCTGCTGGGTCGCCGACACGCACAGCGTACACGAGCGCTGACGCCGGAGCACTGACGCTGGCGAACAAAGCGTAGCTCAGTTGCCTCTTTTTTTTTTTTTTGCTTTTTCCTACCCGGCTTCCTGAGTGTTTTGCGTTGGCGCTGCAACGAACACTATACAGGGCGACGCTTATGGAAAAACTTGGCGAACAAACACCGCTTGTCCCGCGGTCATATCAGGGCACGCATCGAACGCTCGCACAATGGTATGCCATTGAATCGGTGCACCGACGTGGACATGGGGTGTGCATTTCGCGTTCCTTGCCCCCGGCACCCCGTTAATCAGTGCCCCCGCTAACGGACGCCGCATCGAAGATTAGGGTTCCTTTTGAGGATCTCTCGCGTGCTCGCGACACATTTATCTACTCGACACATATATATATATATATATATATATATATATATATATATATATATATATATATATATATATATATATATATATGTATGGCTTGACCTACAAGCAGCATTGGGAAGATTATTGACGTTTTTTTATATATATTCTCACGCTGTAGACGCATTCGATGCGCGACACCTTTTCCCTCATCCTCTTTTGTCTTCGCGGCGGCGTCGTTAGCTTCTTGGCCTGTACCGCGTCAGCGTCGCCAGCTTGAGGCATATGCAGCGCTGTCGATGTGTCCCGCGTCATCTTCGGGGGAGAAAAAGTGAAAAACAGCCTCGCGGACCCCGGACGCACACCTGGCTCGTCGTTACCGCGGTCATTAAGACATCCATTAGCGACGAGGCGCAGCGCTGCCCCATCAAGAAGCACTCGGGGCGACACACGCGGCGGCCCCGTCTCCCCATCGATGCGCGCGGCCGCTCCCCGTTCCTCGTCTCGCGCCGCCGCGACTGCGACCGGTCGGGCGGTGCCCACTCTGCCGACGAACTCAGCGTCTGGAAAAACTTCCTCGCCTGTCTGTGAACTGCAACTTACTCGCCGTGCAACGGTGCCGCTTAACGCCACACACGAACACGCACGCACGCACACACACACACACACTCACATGCCACTCACTATCGCTCCAACGGTTCTAAGCAACGATGAGCTTACGCGTCTTGTGTAATGCGCGCAAATTAACTTACTCGAGGGCCAATTTTAGCGTACCTTGCACGCGACCAGTTTGCCACGGGCACATTCAACTTGAATAGCAATGTAGGTGCACTCCAAAGCTAAGAAGAAAAAAAAAGTGAGAAAAAAAAGACACACAGACAAAATGGCGAGCCGCGTACGGACGGCAACGCCGATGCGCGCTTTATTTTCGACGCTAGTCCTGCCCGCCTCCAGTTAGCGCCCCACGCGTGCGGGGCTCCCTATAGAGCGGGAAGACGCGCTCCTTCGACCGGCGCGCTGCGCATCCTCGAGCCGACCGTTGTCTTTGGAAGATGCGCACACCGGGGCAACGTTTCCCGACTGCCGCGGCAAGTCTGGGGCGAAACAGTTTCCGTCGGTCGCCTTGCACTTTCCTGCAGTCTCTGTGTGAACCGGTGGCGCGCTGCTTCGGAGAGAGCTTAGGGCGGCGTCGTGTACATATATCAAACTATGCGGAAGCGTTCTGGCTGAACTAAACTGCGCTTGTTGTTGTACGGTCGAAAGACTTTGATCAGCGAACTCTTCTGCCGCATTGAACGGGGTATAGCTGCACTGGATACACGCGCCACTAAATTTTATGGACGCGCATTACGTTCTAAAACAGAGACAGAGATAGAGAGAGGGAGAATAAAAAAAGAAAACTCGTAGAATTGCGATAGTCGCACACATAGCCGTAGAGTGACGTCGAATCGAAATGGGTGCTCCTAACCACGCGGAAGAATTTTACCTGCTAGTCTTAGCGACTGACGTTATGTGCTGCCGCTGCTCTAGTTACCAGTACAACGCAAAAAAAAAATGTGTTTAGTCGTTTGCCGTTAGTCTACCGCATTGGATCCACTTTGAATCGATCATGTAGAAGTCGTGTTGTTGGCTTTAGCTATATACCGCATATAGTTTCATTGTTTGTTTTTATCCCCTTTGGCGATGCGTATGTATACGGTGCAGAGGAACGAATAGTTTATTTCGTTCCTCTCTGTGTAAACGCTATCTGTGTGTCGTACGTACATATCACAACGTGTGTCAACGAGCGATGTTTAAAAACAAACAGAGGAAGAGGAGAGAAAGAGAGACGAGCGCAGTTTGCATGGCATGCCTTGTCACGCTGTTTGTACACATACATTGATGTCTCCATGTGATACCGGGCTTAAAAGGCTTCTTGTAACATATGTGTTCGCCGGTGTGCCGGATTGTGATTTTTGTAATCGTTGCACGTTGAACTAGGAACGCGGCTAAGCAGCCCCACATGTGTCGCCGCGTATCTTACGACAAGCGCGTGCGAGGCTCTCGGACCTCGCGCACCACTTCGACATATGGAAACAGCACACGCACAAGCACACGCACTTGCGCTGCGGCACCTGGCCGTTCTACATCCAACATAGTTCACGATTATCGGACGACCTTATGTTTCGTTTTTTTTTTCAATTTTTTGCTTATTTGTTTTCATGCAGGTTGATGTCAGACAGGAGAACCTTATATGAGCACTGGCACTCGTGAGGTTGATTCTATAAAATAAGGCGCGTCACCTGTTCAGCCTTCCGGCCATTGTTTTGCGTGAAAAACCTTAGCAGATGAAAAAAGCAGGTGCCCCACGCGTCACTCGTTTATCGTGCAAGCAGTAGGCGCTGAGCCCTCCCTGTGGTGCAGCTGGAAATGCACAGAGCATTGTTATAGCCCGAAGAAAGCTACGTTGTTCGAGCGCAGTGGGAATTTCAGAGGACGTGGACAGGGATGCTGCTTCCTAGTCAAAAAAAGAAAGAAAAAAATGGCTGTGTTTTAACTCTGCTAAACCTAGTTAGAGCGAAAGCATTGGCAGTTATTAGTTTCCTCCAATGCCTTCCCCTGTCGCCTTTCCCTTGCTTGCAACCGCCGCATATGGGGCGACAGAAAGTTAGGTGGGCGGATGAGATTAGGAAGTTTTCGGGGATATGGTGGCCGCAGCTGGAAAAGGACAGGGTTAGTTGGAGAGACGTGGGGGAGGCCTCTGCCCTGCAGTGGACGCAGTCAGGATGTTGATGATGCTCACGTTTTTCCTCTGTTCCGGCTGCTTCTTTGGCGCGACTAGCTTCTCGCTTTCTCTTCAACACCGCAGCCCATCGAGCCACATCTGCTGGGTGCTCCGACTCAGCCTGCTGTCATAGCGCACGGTTCTCGCAGGCGTTTCGACCACGCTGCCCGCCGCGCTCTCCTCCATGGCAAAACTGAACGTGAGCAGCTGCTTCGTCTCATTATTAGGCGAACGGCGAGTCACGCGGTTAGTCATGTGACCACAGCTGGCGATGTGGTGCTCAGTGCACTGCGCAGCGACGGCGTCGGCGCAGCGGCTGCAGTTGCGGCGCACCACGCGGTATGGCGTCCGGCCACACCTCCGGCGCTCCTCCGGTTGAAGGTCACGCGGCGGCATACGATGACCTTGGCGAAACACGTAGTAGTAGAGCTTTCGCTCCAAAAGAAAACGGATGGCATCTAATATACACAACTTCCCAACGTCCATCACTCTAAGGTCCAGCATGGACATGAGAAACACTGCCTCAAAATTTGTCTCTCTTTTAAGATGCTTCGAGCCATGATTCGGTCTAAAAACTGTGTATAAAAAAAAATTGCCGTACTAGGTTTGGGGGGTCAGTCGTGTTGTAGCGGTAGGCTTTTTTTTTTTCGTCCTTTCACAGCACTCGCCGCCGCCGGCGATGTTGACGGCCTTCATTTGGAAGCGCGTCTCTATCGAGGCTTCTCCGCAGACCGGGAAAGCAAAAAGAGGAAGCGCGGCCAACCGACGAGAAGCAAGGAAGCGGCGAAACCTGGGAGTGCGTGCCGTGCAAATTGATTGCCCAGCCAGCAACGGTGCGGACAAGGCGGAACCGTTTTTCTCCCGCTGTCGGAGTCACCGCCTCATGTAATTCGATTGAGCTTCGATCGACAAGATGACCGGTTATTTTTGTCCCAGAGCCCACCCTCTTCGATCGGCGCTGGGACAGATTGCCATCAGCCAGCGGTGTATGCAAAAAAGAAAAAAAGAAAAGCGGGTGAGGCGGCGGCGTCTGCATATTGTGTAGAGCCAAGGTTAATTATGCCCCCGCGCAGTGAATGGGGCGCGAGCCGAGAAAGCGGCTCGGCGGCCCGTGGCAGCCAACGCGCCTGCCCCCTTATCATAGCCAAGGGCGTCGCGGAATTGAAACTCTGGCCGAGTGTCATCGCGCGCGCAGAATACAAAGGCTCTCGCCGAAGCATGGAGGCCTGGTCAGTCGTTTGGCGGCGGGGCGAGCGGTGACGAAAGGAACCGTTTGTTGACACACCGCGCCACCGGCAAACTCGTATCCTAATGGACATCGGGACAGCGCCTTGTTTGCTAGCACACGAATCGCCATTGTGAAGGATCATAAGCGCAGCTGTTACGACATTAAAAGGGGCACCAGTACCACTTTTAAAACTGAGCGTGCTGGCAACAATTAACGCCCGTCACTCCTCCATCCCCCACCGACTCCCCCCTTTTTCTTTTTTGCGCAGAGAAATTAAGTTGAAACTACGTAGATTTCGAGTCACCTGTTAGGCACAGCGGCACCGAACAGAATTTTGGACAGGCAGGAAAGGTGTCGGGCGTATGCTGTAGCCACGACAGCAAGGGAGAGGGAGGGACTCGCTGCTGCGGGTAAACGAATATCTCGTTCGGACAGCTAAAAACACACTCTGCGTCAGAGAAGTATGAGAAGCTCTGTGCAGTTTAGTCTGAGCAAAAAAATGCCTCACGCGTGCCAGTCTTTTGCCCCGAAGCCTATATCCAGAAGGGAATTGTTTTCCTTGTTTCCGTCAGAAGGCGCTGTTAAGACAAAGTTTTCGCACCCTTTAAATGCCAAAGCAATCAGTGCGCGGCTTCACAGCGTATTCAGGAATTTTCGAAAGCCGCTGAGTGAAAATCATACTTTTTGTCGATTTCTTTACAGCATGCTTGTCAGGAAAAACTTTGCTTTCAAACTGAAAAAGGAAAGAGCGCATATACATTTACAGATATTTATATGTCTACACGAACCCATGCACATTATCACGTCGCATCAAAATTCGCAAAACATGTACAGGTATGCACACACATAGATTGGGAGTACTTCGTTACGTTCTCATATCTCAATGGAACGAGTGATACTTGACTCGAAATATGCCTATGACTTCTGCGAGTATCAAATGCACGATCGTAAAAGTGCACATATGGGAGAGCTTGTACGGTGTTTCACCCTACGTGCGACAGAGATCGCATCGCGTACAGTTACTTTGTCTGTGATTCAGCACACGCGCTCATCAAGAGGCGCAATATCACATGCAACAGCTCACACGTGAGACAACCACTCCCTCCCCATTCCTACCCCACCCAGGCACAGCCAGGTGATTACATACTCTCCACCACACACCAGCACATGCAGACAGCACACGCGACATTGATATATTGGTTGTTGACAACGCTAGTTGTGTTATGTATACTCTTTCATCAATGTAATCTCCTAGATGTGTGTTTTCGCATAGCTGCGTAGTATTGATAGCTTTAGTCGTACTCGCATTACTCTTTGTCTCGGTGTCCTCTGTTCAATGTGTTCGAGCGAACGTGTGTAGTGCTCGTCCTCGTAGCTGTTGCTTTCCGGCAGTTGTTGGCTTTCTTTAAGACTACACGTTTCGAATAGTCAGCATGGCTCTTATAGAAAAACCCTGTCAGCCTGTCATGTTTCTTGCGCTAGAAGATGGTCTGCCTTAAGTTGGAGTTAAGGGGAAAAAAAAAGAAAATGAACAGAAAGGCACCGAATGTACCCGATGAACACACAAGCAAAAAAAAAAAAAACCTCTTAAACAAAGATGCCTTACACGAATAAAAAGCTGAACAAACTTGGCCTGGCATAAAAGCGATTGGGGCATCATGCATGCGTTGCATTACGTTCAAACTTGTGCCTGACGTTGTACTGTCCGTGACGTGTTGTATAAGCCTTGTCACTGTTTTTGAAGCTTGTCGTTACAGAATGTTATTCGCCGTTCCCGATCGCTGCGCGTCCGGCGGGCCGCAGCGTTCGGGCGCGGTGCGTCTTGTCAGGCGTCCACAATACCCCTTCTGTGCGCGCACCTCGTATCGTTAGGAACCTTCTCGCTCCTCCTTCGGGTTTTCGCTCACCCAAAGTCGAGGGCGCCGGTGCATGGAACGAACCTCCCTCTGCATGTCACTTCACGCTACCCGCGGTGCGCACCCGTGGCCAGCATTTAGCGTTTCACGCCTCCAAAACAACCTTGCGCGCACATATTCAGAAGACAGCCGCACGAACCACGCTGCAATCTTCATTTTGGCTTTCAGGGCGGGAATTACGGTGCAACCAAAAGTATCGAAAGAGCGACGCGCTCCTCCCTCGAACAAATGGTGGGCCAGTCAAACAGGCTCGAGGGCGATAAGCGCGACGTTGTTCGCTTCTTCGGAGGCCTCCAGGGGTCGCCACTGCGGTGCGTGGGAAGACAACGCCGAAAGCACTGCCAAACGAAGAGGCGAGCCCGCCTGAGCGACTGAGGCATCGGTGCATCGAAAGGGATCACTCGGCAGGGAACGTAGAACAACACACCAGCGCATACAAGACGCACGACACGCGGCAGACCTTATATCGCACAGGGGTCGTGGAGCATTAGAACCATCGTTGTTTTTTTTTTTCGTTTACTTGAAAAGCTGTATAACGCCACAACCGCCGGCGCTAACCAAAGACTTTGTCGGTACATCCGCAACTTTTGCTTTGTTAAGATTCTGTATCACCGAACTGCATACGGGACACTTGTATCGACCCCAGTGACTTTTATTACTAAACTCGGTACCCCCTTCAGATCAAGCAAAATAAACGCAGTGTTCGCACAGTGACGTGCATTTGACGGTTACCGCGCGTGAGCCGACAATTTCCGCACGTGCTGCCACCTCACATTGGCCTGCGGCAAGTATACCTATAGAGACAGCGAAAAGTGTTTCATAGACCGGGAAATGTGCGTTCGACATGGTGATTGCGCCACGAGACGTTAGAAGGATTACTTGGGAATATTTCCTGATTTGCACGTTCTTTTTTTTTCCTATGCAATACACAGAGAGCAGAAAAATAAAAAACAAATCACAAAAAAATCAAAAGCCGCCGCCTAGTCTGAGTAGTTGACCCTCTGTACACGAGTCTATTGTTTTGCTTGGGTAAAATTCCCTCCTATACTGCTTACTGCAGCTCACTTCCTTAATGCCCGTTTCTGAACGCAGCCAAAACAAAACGTTAAGGTTAACTTTACTTGTTTACCGCTGATTAAACTCTCTTTTGTTTTCAATACATGAAATGCTGACACTTGAGTGCATCATCTAAGCACTGGTGAGGAATTCCGATTTGACCGAATCACCGCCGGTGGCTCTGCATATTAGTGGTAGCGTTCCTTTGCTTCTACAAAAATAAACAAACGACTAGAGAAATAAACACCCTCACTAGAACTAGGCCCGACAACACCTGCTATTCTTGAGGCATGCACTGAACGATCACCCCGCCCTCTTTTTGCGTATCTGAGCGTGAATCACGGATTTGCTTGGGCTTGATTTGAAGCTGGTGTGCCGTGAAATGTTTTCAAGCGGAAACTGAAGATTTCATACGCTGTCTACATTTACTTACATAAAGTGAAATTCAGAGTCTCTAGAACCCGCTCAACACATTTTGCGCGCGTTCGAACGCTTTCTTTCTTTTTTTGTTTTTCAAGTTAAAAGCGCCCCGATTGTGGCCTTTTTTTGTTTTCGGCGAGAATGACGCCGCATGACCTGTGAACGTCATCTGTGACGTAAAACAAGCGGCGCAAACACGCAGGACAAAAAAAAAAGAAAACGACAAAGACACAGCGCTGATCTTCCAACACGTTTAATTTCAGAGGGAAGCGTCCGGTACCAAGTGCGCGGCAATCGCCAAGCGAGGAAAAGGGAAAAATGTTATCAGTCCGCAAATTCAAGATATTTTAATTCCTTTTCCGTCAGCGACACAGAGGGTGTGCTGGCGCTCGCCTCACCCGCGCGGGCTGCATTGTTATAGCCTCAATTATTTCCCGTGTGCGCCGATCCTTGAGGTTGCTCTCACTTTTGGCACTTTCACTTCATAAAGGCGTATTCACTTAACGCCATTCTGGGGAAGCGTGAGGATAAGTCTCGTGCGGGAAATATCAGAGGCTAACCCGTGCAGGTGATACGAGCGTGGGTACCTGACAGGGAACGAATTAAATCACCGTGAATTTTGTATGCCGTTATATTTTTTTCTTTTCGTAATGTCTACGCAAGTCACCTGCACTCTGACGTCTGTCACGCTGTATGCGTTATACACGCTTTAAAATTAACTATATTGGAAGTCAGCGTTGGGTGCGATTGTGTTCCTGTTGTCGAGTGCGTTTCCGCTGCCTGTTTCAAGACGAACAACCAACAAGCCCAAATGTCTGTACTCGTGTCATTCGTGGCGCTATCTATTAATCCTGATGGGCGAGTCTCCGGTGGCATTAATTAACTCGGCATGGTCGCGTTGGGCATGGACCTCTGGTCAAGCCAGTATATATCAAGCAAACGGGGCTAAAATGGCACGCAGGACACTATCACGCCATGCGCACACGAGCTCCGAAGGAGTCATCAGATGCTTTCTTTCCGCGATTTACGTATAAACGAATGAGAGCTCCGGAGTTTACACAGCCCATTTGCCAACATACAGCCGTTATCAAAATCCGCGTTAGTGTCCCGCTAACGTCGCACTTAAGCCGCTTGGAAACCCCGGCCATTTGAAACTACCGGTTATATCCCCACCACAGTTCCTTGCAGCATGGCCGTCTGGGAAGTCAATAAACTAAAGCTGCTGCACTTCACACTGAGGCTGCTATGAGTAAAAAATACAACTTCTAAGCGCATTTTTTCGGGACTCTCTCTGTAGCCACAGAAAAGTTTTTTTTTTTTTGGTCGACGGAACGGCTCCAGTTCCTTTTTTGTTTTGTTTTTGTCGAGTGGATAGTACATGGAACCCTCGACTAAACTGCTGAAAAGTTGTTCGACCGTTCTCACGGAGGGGGCGCGATACTCGTGGTATTTGCAGGCACCGACCTACTTTTGAAGACGAGGGTTTAATTTCTTCTACTTTAGGCCAGGTAGCGTGCGCCGCAAGCTAGGTGGTGCGCTGAATTTATAACGTCGTGTGCGGTCAGAAAAAAAAGAAAGAAAAACTGTTCGTGTGGTGCATTTCACAGTGGTAGTTATGCTTTCAAATTGTCAATGTGGTGCTGCTATGTTGTGTATATTGCGTACATCGAAAGACAATTTGCCACAGAGCCACAACGAATAGCAGCAGTACAGCAGTACAGCGTGCAGACAACCGAACTCGCATTTCGAAGTCACCTTAAAATGCTTCTGCAACATCGAAGTCCAGTTGTTTGCCTTGACTGATTCCGATGCGGCAATGAAAGCAGCAGGTTGAGATGTCGCTTTCTGTTGCATTTTACAACGGATGCTCGGCGTCTTTGTAAAGACGCTCCTTTAGCCGCCCCTTTGAGTACAAGAAATAATCATTTACGACTTTTCCGCAAAACAGAACAAACGCAACGCAATCCCGTATTTTATTTTGGTCAGCTTGCATGAATATCCCCTGATGTGGATGAGCTGTACCGGGTGTTTCTCCTGAGATGTTCTGCAATTTTAAAAACAGGCTTTTTGAGTTAGGAGAGTTCTTTTATCGGCATAGAATTGACATTGGTGTAGCGAATCAATACAACTACTACGTGCTAACTAGTAGGCCAGTTAACTGATATTGAGTATTTATCTTTTTAACTATCACTGTTTGTCTCCTTATTTATTCAGAGGCGTGTGGCCCACCGTAAGTGATAGCCACATTGGTTTTTAGAATTTCGAAAACGAACCTACCCTCGGCGCTGTGACCCACCAAATTTTGCCTACATCACGCCAAAATGCATGCGCTTTCGAGAAGCTTGCAGGCAAAGCAGCCTGTCCAGTGCAGGTAACTCGTCTAAACAGCCAAAATCTGTGGGACACAGCGCCGACGGTAACTGCGTTTTCGAAATTCTAAAAAACTGATATGGATATTGCTTACGGTGGTCTACACGCCTCCCAATAAATAAGGAGACTGACAGTAGTCGCTAAAAAGTTCACTATTCGACATTAGTTAACCAGCCTACTAGTATTATATAGCTGTATTCCGATGTACTACACTGCTGACAATGCTATGCCGAAGAAAGCGCTCTTCTAACTCAAAAAGCCTATTTAAAAAAAAAAAATTGCAGAACATGCTAGGAGAAACACATAAACAAAAAGCGCAGCGTATTTCTGGCTAGGCTGGATAACGTTGGGAGCTTTACTTCCAAGTATTCAATTGAAGAATTTACTCACGCCAGCTTTGCCAAGCGAAATAATTTCAGTCTCAGGGCCGCAGATCATCTTCCTAGTTCAGTTCGCATTTACCTATTCCATTTGATCGCACTCTCGTCTAAGTTAGCATTGAAATTGGGTGTCGTGTAGTTAGAACATTTGCTTCATTACAAATGTTTTTCATTTTCCTCTCCTCTCTTCTCATTTGCGATAACAGTTCAAAAGATGTGCATCCTTTCTTGAACTCACTTTCTCATGCAAGCAGCACACTTGGATAAGGGCGCATGCAATTCTCTATTTTTGAAGACAAATGTATTTTTGCAGTTCGTATTGTGTGGTGCATTTTGTCGTTCTTTCCGTTGTGCCGCTATCAGTTGGAATTTCTATTGGCACGTACGCTCATATCATTCACCGCAAGTGAACCTTCCGTCGATTCCGCCTGCGTCTTTCCTCTATCTACTCTGCCTTATTTATCCTCACCCTTTTAGCACCGCGAATGGCCGACGCATCGCACTCTTGTCCGTTCTAAGACCGCCGCCCTGGAGACTCGGGGCCCGAAAATCCTCACTCTGTACGCTCCCAAGTAGAGGTCGCTTACGCAGCGCGCATACCTCTCCGCATCCCTCTCCCGGCTGCTCGTGCGGCCTTGCAAGAATGCCACGCGTGTGCACAAATATCGCACCCATTCGTACAAGGCGACCCGCCGGAGTAGTATTGTAATAAGGGAGTAACTACTCATTGCCATCCACCCAAGCGCTGCGGAGGAAAGCTACACATCTTCCACGGAAACTTCGAATCTGGACCAGGACGGCTTTTTCTTTAACTACCAAGTTTCCGCGGAAGCTGTGTAGCGTCACTCTGTAGCCGTATGGCTGCGCTTGGGTGGATGACAATGAGTAGTTACTTCCTTATTGCAAATCTACTTCTCCTCGGGGGATTCCCCCAGACATTTGACCAACAGAGCAGTATTGCGACACACCTACAGGTGCATCTCGACGACACCAACAAAGGGAGCTCGTCTGTGGGTTTGTGGCCAGCGCGGCAGGGGCATACGTACGCACTGATACGCATGTTTCACTCCCTGCCACTTCCGCCGCGCAGTTTAGAAGAGCGAGCCGTTTCGTGCATTCCCCCATTACACTCCCTGTCGAGGAAGCAGCGGTTTCGTACGTTCGATTATTTTCTGTTCGCGCTCGCATACTGGGTGACGCAGGTACGGAGTGCGCACTACAGGGCTAGTAATCGCAGGATCGTCTATTCTTTTGCAAAACAGAATCAACATGAAGCTGGATGCGAAAGTTTTGTCACTTTGACGTTGCTCGTGTTCTTACTTTACTCTCCCGCGGTCGACAATGGTATCATTTGAAGGCTGTGGTGTATAATCACTGCTGAATTCATTATGTACCATCGTGTGGAGCGGTAGAGGACTTCTTAGTGTTCAACTCAATGCGGATGAATTGTGAAAACCAGGAGACGACTAAGCAGCAAACAGTTGACTGTTAGATTAATGTAAAGGGGTGAAAGAATCGGCCATGATGTGCGTGACTGTCACGTGACCTCTTGTAAGAACGGGTTGCGTGCACGAGTGCACGGTGTGGAAGCGAAGCGTCGCTGCAGGCAGCGCGGCGACCGACCTGTGTAGTTTTATTTTGCTGTCAACACAGGCCAGTTTTTCCCGCCCTGTTTAATAAAGCGCGAATATTGCGAATGCCCTTCCTCTGTTACTTCCTTCGCAACTGCTCTGCACGTCTGCTACGCACTACGCGTGCAGCCATCGAGCGCTATTCAATGTCAGTCCTGCAGAAAGTATTACTGCACGTCAGATTCTTCATCGGAGGGCGTTGGTCTGGCATTGAGTGTTGGTTTTTTCCTCCTCTTCGTTCGTGGCAAAACTTAGCAAGACGCATTAAAATAAATACCGTTTCACACGGCACAAAACATCAACCAAAGCTGCCCCCACTATCCTTATTTCAGAAAGGAGATATTAGCACCACAGCATATGTGGAGGTGAATAAAACTCACGCGCTGCAGCTACAGAGCTTGAGTAAAGCCGAATTTCCCGCATTTTTCAAACAGATAAAAAAGCATTATGAGAACTTTCCACTCTGAGTTCGCACTCGAAGCTATGTCTGCCTTCCTAAAAAAGAAAAGAAAGAAAGAAAGAAGGAAAGAAGAAAAGAAAGAAAGAAAGAAAGAAAGAAAGAAAGAAAGAAAGAAAGAAAGAAAGAAAGAAAGAAAGAAAGAAAGAAAGAAAGAAAGAAAGAAAGAAAGAAAGAAAGAAAGAAAGAAAGAAAGAAAGAAAGAAAGAAAGAAAGAAAGAAAGCTGTCGCGGAAAAGTCAAGAGTACGAGCAGCCGAAAGAAGGCAGGGAAGGGAGTGGGAGAGGAGAAGGAAGGAAATAAATAAAAAGAACCAAACTAAACTCTTAAAGTAGGCCACGGAAATATTTCGGCCTAACGTTTTTCTTTATCTGGCGCGGAACAGTGATTGACCTTGCACGTAGGCACAGGCACGCGCCTCAAGAAAGCGTAAATCACGGGTTTGCATCTGCTTTACCATCGTAGATGCTTGCAGGAAACGTCCAACTGTTGGAGGACTTCAGACAGATAAGTCCGAGGTCACGCATTCGCAGCGCGAGATGCCCACCAGGCTCCGTCGGCGAAAACGAACAAGAGACAAACACATTCGGCGCAACGGAGTAGTACCTTGGGGCTCATAGCTTTAGTTCATGGGCAGTTTCCCTGCACCAGCAAGAGCAACGGAGATGGACGTCCGCTCTGAATTTTTCTGCAGCGGGATAAAACTTGGTTGCAGTTGCCGGTGGACCCACAAACATACATTGACCAACGCGCGCAGTACCTCACTGCCGTCTGGTCGAGTCGTTCAGCCAAGCAAATATGGGAATGCAAAACCATTCGGGACAGTTCCATGGCGGTCGAGTCGAGGACAAAGTATGACGTCGGAAAGTATGACCGGTGCATGACACCGAATGGCGAGTTTATTCAGGTTTATGATACGACGACCAGACACACACACGGTATATTTACACAACAGCCAACTCCAGGGCTTGATATTCTGTGCCTATCGCCGCTCTGAAGGCGGATATGAAACGAATCAGCCACGAGATTGGGTAACAACTGTCTGTGCATGCAGAAATTGTGTTTTTGCTCAGACGACGATATACATGCGCCTCGATGACGAGACTTTTTTCTCTTTTTCTCGGCCACTTCGGAAAGTAGAGCGATGCAATCCGCTGTTGTTGCACCAGTAAAAAAAAATCTACAAAGGGCTGTACGGATGCACAACTGTACGCATCGGGAAAACTTTGTCGCAGCAAAGCGAAGGCGACGAGCAAGCGAGCGGGTGATTCGGTGCGCTGTGTCTTCTGTTCGAGCCCGCGTGGACGGAACGTATTTGCAGTTCCGAACTGCTTGCCCTCACTTTACGGCAACAAAGTTTTTCCACTACAAAAGTCAAGAACAAGCATGAAGGCATTATGTCTCCTTGTCGACAAAGGTTCAGAAAAGTTTCCCCAAGTTCGCCATTGGCTTCTTCAATGTAGCTCACTTAAACAAACAAGAAAGAAAACTGCATTTCAATACCCTTGTTTACTTTGAGTAGGAGGCGAAGAAAAAAAAATGCTGCCGGTGTTGTTGTCACGCGGAGCGTAAAAGCTTCAGTATGCTTGTTATGCAAATATATCTGCACAAAAAGCTTCTGCTTGCAGAACATGCTTGTTGTTCAAGACAAATTCTCAAGAAACGACATTTGGTTGTCAAGTGTTCCCATGTGCCAACCATGAACCTTTCTTGAGGTTGTGTGTCTACTTTCTACCGGGAATCTGTAGAAGCCATGATATAAACGATGTGTGTTATGCTGAACTACCGTTCTCTACGAATGTCTTATTTAACCTCAGCACAGCCAAAACACGTTGCCTGACACAAGTCCGAAATAATATTCTGATTCGCTCCAAGCCACGTAGTGTGCAAGGTCCTCACAGGATAAAAGAATTCACACGATGTTCGTGAGGCATGATAACTTCGGTTTCTGATTTTGTGCTTCAAGGTCCAAGATTCACGAAAGAGGCAAGAAATAGTTTGAGTTGGGGTTCTATCTCTTATTTTCTACAGTAGAAAAGTATTACTTGGTCATTTATTTAAATAATTAGCCAAGAAATAAAAGTGTAACTGATAATTACAGGTGTCATGAACACATTTTGCTACCTCTAGACGGCGAGCACAAAACATCTTCCTCATCATCCTGTTCCAGAAGTAGTTTTTTTTTGTTTTCACAAAATACTTGAAATCCTCAGAACAGCGCCATAAATGCTGCTGCTTTCTGTGAACAAGAACAAGCTGTACGTTCAAGACCCAACTAGAAGAGACGGCACAAGCTTTACTTAGATGATAAAAGTAGACGCATGGATTGGACAGACATTTCCTTGAGCAGCCTGGAGATGTTTTTTCCTTCGAGAGCAAAAATGCTGTGATAGCACTGAGCCCTAGTATGCTTGAAACAACCACTAGATTTCAGGGATGCGGTGGCATTACGGAGCTCTCTAGAAACATTCACATTCGCAATACGTATAACAGACCGCATCAAGGTAAGTAATGCGGGTAGGGGGAGGGGCCGGAAGGGTAGCAGACAGATCAAGTAACCTTCTGAGGAGAAAATAGTCGACCCACTCTTCTTTTCTCTGTTTTCCCAAAAACACGAAAGAAAGCACAGGTTATATAAGCACTCCCTAGCATATAAGCATCGTGGTCAGACACATTCGTACATGAATCATCTACGAATGATACTGATAGCGCAGTGTCCTGACGCTGCACGTGGGGGGCTACGAGAGATGCCGTAGTGAAGGGCTACGATTTAATTTCGACTACCTGGGGTTAACACTGACGCTGCACAGTACGCGGTCGTGTTTGCATTCCATCTTTTCAGAAATGCGGCTGCCGCGGCCGGCACTCGATCCTGCGGGCTTGAGCTAAGCAGCTGAGCACCATACCACATACCGTCTTTGCCGAAAGTAGCCAAGCAACGGAGTTTGCTTCTCAGCTGTGTAGCGGAGAGATCATGCAACTCTGGCATTTTCTATACCCCTTCGGCTTTTACTGAAACTTCCACGGTGCGTTCTTCGAGGTTTTCTGGTCGTTTGAGAAAAATTTCGTAGCTTGGCAGTGTTTTGTTGCAGCACAAATTAATTTTAAAATTTCCCATTTCGTGGCTTCAGTCGGGGAGATTTCTACGGGCAACGTTGCATGTGTGACGTCACTGGACGCACGGCCGTCGATATCGCTCTGCGTTCGCTAAAGGACAAAATTTCGAGCATGATTTTGATCATTTCAGAGGTAACTTAGAGTCGCCAGTTTAACCAGTGCATGAGCACAGGATAGGGTTTGTGACAGTATCCCCGACGTCATAAGTTGCTATTTCGTGACGTCATTGGTTGATCGAAGCCCACTTTCAGTTTCGGTTTCCTGGTTTTTCGCTCTTCTAACACACTTGTACTCGATATTTTGAAAAACGGTTTTTTGTACCGGAGAGAGGGAACTCTAAGGAATGTGATGTGAATATCTACTCAAAATGTTAAAAAAAACACCGAAGTAGGCCTTTGATCTCTAAATTTGCGAGATAACGAGAACCCTTTCCCTAGCCTCTCGAGACCTTTTGGTCTTAAGGGGTGCTGCAAAGCCGTCATTATACGGATGAGAAGCAAACCACGTTGCCTTGGTTACTTTCGGCAAATACGATACGAGCGCACACAAACAAGGGCAAGCAAAGACGTAGACAACACACGTGCTCTTTTCGACGACACAAACCTCTTTGTCCTCTTTTTCGTGCGCTCGTACGTGATCTGCAATGGAACATCAACTCGCCCAACAGACTATGCTCTGGAGCACCGTATAGCCACTAAGCCACTGTGACAAGTATCCTATAAGGGTCATCTTGAATGACTGAGTGTTGTACTGATGGCCGTCTGTTACACTGTGTGATGTCGTGTGTATGTTACAGGTCCAAGTGTTTCAGCTCCACCACCTGCTAACAGGACCTTCAAGTCACCTTGCGAACGCTCAAGCTTCCGAAACGTTGCTCACGCTAGACGCGCTGAGGGAAGGCTTCAGTGGTGCCTTAAATCGATTTATGTTTTTTTGGCATGTATTAACAGCTCAAGCACACCTGGCGGATCTGACTAGGGTAAAATTGACCTGTGACGGTGCAGTACGCCTTTAGAATGCACTGGAACAGGGGTCTATAAAACTATGGCCTGCAGAGTCGTTAAGACCGTTCCGCGGCGGGGCACGTACGTACAGTCTTTGTCAAAAGTAACCAGGCTGCATGGTTTGCTTCTCATTTGTACAGTAGAGCCTTTACGGCTTTCCTTAACGTCGAAAAGTTCTTTGAAGGTGAGGACAGGGGTTCTTCTTACCATACAGAGATTTAGAGTTTGATGGCTGACATAATAGCTTAAATACACGACTGAGAAGCAAAACCATGCAGCCTGGTTACTTTAGACAAAGACTGTACATCCCCGACAATGGCGCCCGGACCCCGACCCGCCGCGACCACTAGGCCTGCTCTCGCGCACGCACCGCATCGGGGCTCTTATGGATTTCGATTCGTGCGTGGTTATACAAGCCAAGATGTGCATTTGTGTAGTTCGCTCATTTGCCCGGATCGTCCCAGCGACCGTGATCCGAGCGCCGTCAGTTGCTACCGGCCGACGCATGGCTGTCTGGACCTTGGTAACGACAAGACGAAATGCGGTCTTCGCTAGAGAGGCGTGGGATCCTAACAAATTCCTGAGGAGGGGTCAAATATTACGAACATGCTGTCAGTCTGAAGAACTGGCCGCATGACGGTGGCAGGATGCAAGAGCTCGTGTTCGCCAACGCCCATCCTACAATGTGAGCAAAAAAAGGCCGTAATTGGAGACAACGATAGCAGCTCCAAATAAAGCGCAACCCTCATGGGGCGTTTTTCTGGGCAATTCGTCGGCGGCGGGGCAAAGTTTTGTCGCTTGCGCTCCCATTTAGCTGAAAAACGAGTCTCTACCGAAACAGGAAACAAAAAATTGCAGGGGACACTTAAGCTCTGCCTTAAGGGCATGAAGCGATATCGTTAATACATTAATGCCCATATCTGCTAAATTGCCCATTCTCTACTTAACATTCATAAATCCCTGGAACTCCTCATACCACTCCTGGTGCAGTGGTGCAGCGGTTAAGCGGTGCGCCACTGCCCCGCGATGGCAGGTGCTGCCACCGGTGGGGATTGTGAGACCCGCAGGTTACTCTTCCCGGGCAACCTCTCGCGACAAATCATTAATTTAACTGCCATCTGCCACGGTGGTCAATTTGCTCGCAGTCCGTTGAGCAGGTTGTGGTACGCAAGTGCGTGTGCATGAAATATTTGCAAGAGATGGTATCAGCATAGGCCGATGTAAAATTGGTTATGGAGATCGCTTTGGAGTTACCCGCGGGAAAGGCTAGACGAGAGCTTTTTCGTGGCGCGAGAATAAATCTAACCAGGCTTCATCCTTGCTGCCCACGCCTAGACAATGAAATGAAAAGTAAGCATGAAACTACACATTCTTGGGACACTAGTTCAGTAATTTTTACACTGCGTCTTGAGCCTGAGGGGCAGGTGCCCCCTACTGACCGATTAATGCAGTGCATGACCATCAATGCAGTTAATAAAAATAGCATCATAAAGAAAGTTTTCGTACTAGATATCTATGTATTAGGACCGACCGCAGTCGCTCAGTGGCTTTGGGGTTCGGCTGCTGATACCAAGGACGATGTGCGATGTCAGCGCACGTTAAAAAACCCCACATGGCCTAAATTAATCCGGAGCCCCCCACTACGGCGCTCCTCGTAGCCCATGTGTCGCTTCGGGACGTTAAACCCCACAATTTACAGCTTAGATCTTTATAGTCTCATTCTGCATTATTTGCGCGTTTAATTGTTCGTGCGTGCGTGCGCGTGCGTGCGTGTGTAATGTAGAATGCTGAAAAATAAAACCGAACGTGCATTTAACAGCGAGTCTGTCTTCCAGAAAAAAAAACAAAATGCCAGCAAAGCTCAATCTGCAAAACAAGCTTAAGTCACTGCTGTGAGGTGCTTGTTTCTATTTGTGCGCATAGGGAGGTAAGTGCACTTCTGTGTGGTTTATTACTGCGTTATACAATTTAATAGCCAATCTCTAAAGCATATCAAACGGACGCATTCATTATTCATTTTAGAAGCAAATATACGATTTCGGACGTCAGAAGGGATCCCTTCGCACACCTCGCGAAGCGCCTGATGGGCGTCGCAACGGAATTTGGTTTCGCCCGTTGCAGGCAACCGGCAATGCAGTTTCCCGTGTAGCGCACCTCGGTAGGCCAGGCGCTGGCATCGAGGCATCATATTCCTTTAGCGATCACAGCATCGTAACACACAGCATATCCACTGAGCACAGAATATCTTTTAGATGTCTTGAATGGTCATTGACACCTTGGGCCACAAAATATATCTACAAGACGCTGTTTGATACTTGTCTAGAAGACATCTAGCCAAGATGTCTGGAAGCTGTCTTAGGAAGGATTTTTACGACTTCAGCAGCTACGCTAAAGTTGCTAAAGCTAAAGTTGTCCAAGATATTCTGTTTCAGAAGCCTGGAGGGCTTCCTTACAAAACATTTTGCGGTTTGAGCTGTATGCAGCTGCAGTGCAATATTTACGTTTAAACAGGAAACACCTATAGAGAAGCGTGGCCACCAGAAACATGACAGCAGAAAAAAAGTTCAATTCACATGTTACCAACACGTACACGCATGCATAACTGCATACGGCAGGAATTGGCAGGAATATTTTATTGCCCTGGACATGCTATTCCGATTCCTGTGCCACATGTGTGACAAAACTCCCTGCCCACTGAGCACCAATCTATAGACAGATATAATGCGTCTTGCCGTGATGAACAAGCCGTTTTAAGATGTCTCAACTGACCTTTGCGTCAGTTATTGAACGTTTATGAGACATACTGACAAGATGTACAAAATATCTTGAAGATGGTTACATGGCATTTATAGACACTTTGTAGACACCTTCTAGCTCAGCTAATGCTCCCGCTTTTTTAAACTGCAAGACTTTTTGTAAGATTTATTGTAGATATCTCAAAGATAAATTCTAGAAGTCTAAACGGGCTTGAATAACAGTCTACGACAGGAAACATCTATGACAATCGGAAGTCTCAACTCACTTTGGGCTGTCCCCGAAATTGTACTGCCTGGCCGCTCACTGAGCACAATACGTCTCAAGGACGTAAAAATCTAATATTGATTTTTTAGTAAAAATTGATACATCTTTCACAGACGTCTAGAAGATGTTCCTACTTGACCTTTTTTATGTAGAATGCGTGTGTGTACCCACAAAATAGCTTTCCTTTCTGAGTTAATTTTTCTTCTCTGGTATGAGTTAAGACTTAACTAACAGAACGTCGCATTTAAATCAGACTAATTCCAATGCCCCAAGAATAAACTAACAAACACAAAAATACCTTCAGCAACATTGCAGATCGGCAGTTCTCCCCAAGGACATTGCAGAGACCATTGGAGTGGGGTACATAAGGATGAGCGAAGGTTGCCTGGTAGTATAAGGTGAGTGCAGGGTTTGTATTCTTTGAAGTTCCATGTGCTCGCATGGATGACTGTGGAGGCCTTCATTAAGCAGTATATAAGAAATCTTGGCCAGTTGAGACAACATATCTTTACATCAGCTCTCTTTTTTTATATATAGGTGAAGAACTCCAGCGAGCAGGCGTGCGCCTTTTCTCGCTTAGAATGTGGTCTAGCGTTTATCGCTACCCAAGTGGCAGACGGCAGCAGTTTTCATAAGCGCAGTGGAAGACAATAATTACAGCACCACCTGAGCAATGTAGGTTGCCTATAGCCAAAAATGAATGTTCAACGGTCATTCGATCGATCTCTGGTGGTATCTTGGGTGTAGCCCCACAACCACACAAACACGCAGTTAGAAACGAAAGTGACAGTCTTGCCTAAAGCATTTTAGTGAAGCATTCGGCTCGTGGAAAACAGCTTAGTTTCCTTTGTTAAATGCAGCCAGTTTACAACGTAGAAATCGTCACACCCATTTGGCAACTGATGACCGTCGTTAATCGCGTTTTTACAAGTCCAGCTCTGGCCAATTCACCCATCGGTCTTCAGAAGGCGCACGTCCGTGTCTGTAGCAACACAGCTCTCATCCCTACATGTCTCCCAGAACGGCAAAATGAATAAGTAATTGAAAGCACTTTGCGGCTACATGCTGACGCGTTGCCAGCTTCAAGCATCCTACAATTATATCGTTCAACTCGGCATTAAGACCCATTCGTTAAGAAGTGTTTCACTAGAACGAAGTAGACGCCTCCTTCCTTGTCTGCCCATCTGCAGGCGTCTCTTGCCGCCTGTAGAAACACGCTAGTGAAAGAGAAGTGTAAAATACGAATCCTGTCTTTATTTCACGCATGAATCCAAGGACGGTATGGGCCCAAAGCGCCCATGCATAACGCGGTATAGGTGATCGACCAGACGCCCTTTCGCTCTATTCTGTTCGCCACCTATGAAACTGGAATCTAACCCTTTCAAGGCCGCGTCTGTTCAGTCGACGTGCGCCTTTCCTTCTCATGCGCAATAAGACGAAGAATGACGCCGGCGTGGCCCAGCGGGTAGGCTGCCGGCGCCAGAATCGATTGCCATCGCTCCGGAGCCGCTATGTTTGCAGAGAGGATAGCGAGCCATCCATGCAGCCAGGGCTTAAAGGGCGCAACACAGGGCTGAAAGTCGGAGTGAGCTCGCCCCCCTCCCCCGCGAGTTTTTTCAGCGCGGCTTGGCCACTCCTTACCCCGCGACGAGCAAATGCACGCACCATACGAAAATGTGGGAGCACTTTGCCTAGCTAGTTTTCATAGGTGAGACGCACAGACACAGGTGACAAGCCGGGGACCTCGGAGTGACTTGACTGAATTTATTTTCACAAACAAGCAGGCACAATGACTGCGAGGGAAATAAGGGGAAAAAGATGCTCCGAGGCAGCTTGATTGTCCCCAAGTTCCACGACAATGACTGCAGCCGGGCGGAGAGAATTACTATACGAACAAGAAGAGAGAGAGAAAAAAGACAAACAAGAAACGCAAAAGTAAAAAGTTTGTACAAGAATATAAAAAATTGATGCCGAATGCATGGCAGTACACAGCTAATGACCGCACGCAGTCAAGAGCGCAAAAACACTTCATACAGATACAAACTACTAAGCGGTGCACTCAGTGGTTATGAGGCTCCGCTGCTGACCCGAAAGACGCGGTTTTGATCCCGGCCGCTGCGGTCGAATTTCGATGGAGGCGAAATTCTGGAGGCCCGTGTACTGTGACATGTCAGTGCACGTTAAAGGACCGCAGGTGGTCTGAATTTCCGGAGCCTACGGCGTCCAGTTCAGTTTTAGCCTCTTTGCTATTTAATATAGCGTTCATACCACTGGCGCGGAAATTCACGGAAATACCACGTATACAGTTCATGATTTACGCAGATGGTGTCACGATATAGTCCACTCATAAACACTTGGAGACGCAGAACGTTCAATTACAAGAGCCCTTAGATACGTTGCAAAAGTGTGTCCGCGAAGCAGGATGAGAACTGTCGTCACAGAAGTCCAGCTACGTTCACGTGGCTAACAAAAACGGAAGAAAGCAATTGGCAACTGAAAGGGTGACGTTCAAAATTGGAAATTAGGCATTAGAGACTTTTAGAATAGGGTGACCGTATCGGTTCAGGGCATAAGGGAATAGCGGGGCACCAGTGCGCAGAAGTAGGAAAATAACACCCCTCCGGTTATTATATACATGTGGCATACCGTGTACCGTGTTACCGTTACCAGAGAACCGGGAGCCCGCCCACTGCCAGTGCGCACGCGTTGATTGGTTGCGGCGCGGCAGACATGCGCGCAGCTGCCGGGTACCTGGTGTCATTTGGCGCCCTCAAGGCCATCTGCGCATGCGTACTGGCGGTGAGCGGGATTCCGGTACTCCGGTAACGGTAACACGGTACACGGTATGCTAAAGGTGTCCACTGTCCTAAGGGGCTTATTGACCTACGCCTGTGCACTGGCGACCCGCAATTCGCCTATGCCCCTAACCGATAGGGTCACTCTATTCCATAAGTCCCTATTGAAAAGAGCAGACGAGCTAAAAGACCTTGGGATTTGCATTCACAAATCTGGCAGAGGAACACAATGGCTCCATAGGACAAAGAAGGCAGCAGCGACTACGCTACACTTGATATCAACTAGGGGTGGAGCCCGAACGGAGATGTCCGGACAGACGTCTTGCCCGTTCAATACGTCAGCCCCGGATACTATACCAGTCTCAGTTTCATCATTTAATCAGCCGACAGTAGGCGGCGCTTGAAACGATAAATAGAACGCAATGCGCACCATCACAGCCCTGCCAAACTAACAACCCATCTCGATTCTCCACGAATATGCACAGCTCAATACACTGAATGAGCTTGTTGAACAGCGACAGGCAACAAGACAATTAAAAAGAAAGTACGTTGTGACCCCCGCAGCTGTTTTTATGACTTGACAGCAAAAATAGCAAAAAAAATGACAAATCCCACTCCATGGAAATACACGGCAGTAATTACAAACAAGATGACTAAACTACGTCGTAAAGAGAAGCTGACACCTCGAGGTTGACATAAGTCTAGGAACATGTATCACTTTTACAGAAGCGTCGGCCACAGACAATGGCGGTAGAACGGCTAATACTAGCCCGACACACACTGAGTTAATCACACATCGGAAATATGCCTCTGACCACCCGGACCCCCGTGCGATGGGGCACTATAGGTTATCCGTGATGCTTGGTCCATAAGAGAAGCCCATATTTACGCAGACTCTCAGCGGCTATTAAGCAACTAAGAAGAGTTACCAAGACACTGAGCATCACCCAGAAGATACATGTTCTCAATAAGAGAATAATAAAACGCATCCAGGTACACTGGGAGAAGGTGAGCAGAACATTCACATTCGATCGACTTGATTGCGATCGAAAGTGCCAGTGTGACAGCAGTATAACATACCAAGCCCCAACCGCGAATTCCTCCCAGCTAGCCTCCCTTTCGAACTCCGCTCCGCTCTTCCCATCCCAGATTCCCTCGCGCACTTACCCCTTCCCTCAGAATTCAACGAGATTGGAGGAGGTGTCCCTCGGAAGGATTAGGGCTGGGGCGGCCCTTACCCCGTCAGTGACGTGTCGATAGTGCTGTCGAGAAGTATCAGTTCCTATAGCAGATGTCCTAAATATTCCATGCCCGCCGCTGACGTGGATGTTCGCTACCCGCAGTGAGCGAGTCCCGCAACAAGGGCTTCAAGAACAAGACGACTGCAGGAAGCGGGTCTAACGGCTACTAGGGAGGAAGACTTCATCTAGTGACTGACGGACAACACTAAGAGCCGGAACCTGCTCAGGTTTCTAAATGAAAATAGCCGCTACGGCCTTCTGTATATTCAATGCCCCATCTCATGCCACATGGCAAGTCCTCTAAATAATAACTGCTCTCCGCTGGGACATATTAGCCGTTAGCAATAACAAAAAGAGGAGGCGCCCGTTGCAATGACCTCCATCGCTTAAAAAATGCGCGCATAAAACTAAACAAAACATGAAACAAAAAGGCACCTTCGCCCACCCTAAAGAGCGGGTTGCCGGCGTCTTCCAGCAAGTTCTTCAGATCGTTGCCGTTGCTGGCGAGGCGCAGGCCAAGGTCCCACAGCTTTAAAGTCTCAAGACTCCCGACCCCGGACAACGCATTAGGCTGCACAAGAAGCTCATAACGTTTGGTGGGGGAACGTTCTTTTTTTTTGTTATTGCTGATTTCCAAGCCTCGCATCTAACCAATAAAACAAAATATCAGCCGGTCTGAAAATGCCCGTAATGGGGTAACATCGAATGTTAGAGCACGCCGTTAAAAAAAAAAAAAAAAAAAGAACAGGCCGTTGCGTGTAGCCGCGCCGAACCACCGACGAGAGCAACCTAAACTCTTGCCCCCCTCATCACTTGTCGTACACGTATCTGGGGACAAACTTTCCAACGAGATGCAAACGCTGGTTTCAGCCCCTCCTGTAACGACGGATTTCCGGAGCACCTTGAAAGCACCCGGTTTACGTTCGCTTTTATCGAACGTTTTTCGGTCCTCCCCACCACCTTTCTTTCTTCCTCCCTTTTTTTTCGGAATGGCGATCATTTTGTTCTCTTCCTATTGGTATAAAAAAAAAAAGCAAATGCAAGCGACAGCACGCGTCGCTGTCGATACAGGCGCCCAAGCGTCATGCGGCATGACGGCGCGCAAGGCCCTCTTGCACGTTGCACGTTACTGACGCACGTGCATGCGTACCTGACGTGGCAAGCTCAAAGCAATCTTATGATTTAGAGCGCACTTTTCCAAGTCGCAAAACAGTGGCTTTGTCAGTTTTTTCAATATCAACCACACGCAAGCACGTCATTTATCTCGCAAGTGCAAGCGAAATGATAACTTCTCGAAATGCACAATTTTACGGATGGAGACTATACAAGTGTTATTGCACGACAAAGCACGTCATAATGAAGGGCTCCGGACTAATCCGCACCTCTGGGGTTCCCAAAAATCTCGGTACACCGGTTTTTCAGCATTTTGCCTTCATCAAAATGCGACCGCCATGGTCGAGAATCATACCTGCGAACTTGAGCTCAGTAACAGAACTCTATAGTCGCAGAGCCACCACGGCGGGTTAAAATAAGTGCGCAGTCCTGTACATAAAATATGTGCGGTATGAAAGGTTTTAACTATACCACAGAATTTATTGCACTTGTATATTGTCGGCTCGAGAACTAGGAGACAGTGCAGCGCGCGGGTAGTCAAGGTAGACCACCTCTTGACTGGCGGTGAGAGTGATATGACGGCAGGGAATAGTGTGTGAGCGAATAGCTGAGACGGCTTCGATTCTAGGAAGAGGGTGGCGGGGACATTTGAGATGTGAGTGACGAGAGGGGGCGATGAGGAATGACAACAATCACCATGCCTTCCCTAGTCTCAGCTAAGTATACGTACACCAAAATTTGTACCTGTTGTTAAGATCGGAGGACACGGGCCTGGGAAGAATTACTTCCAGACGTGAGTCATCGTGAAGCAAGGTGCAGCGAGGGCTGGCGAAGGCGTCAGCAGCGGCGGAAGCAGCGGCGGCGGCGTCAAGGAGCCGAGTCTAACCTCGGTTCGCCGGACGACGGAGTGGTGCTGCGCAAGGTCAAGCCGTCAAGCCGTTGCTGCTAATTGAAGACGGCGGTGTCCTCGACAGAGGTCTCGCGCTTCGGATATCCGGCGGGGGTGTACGAGGACCAAGGGCGTCCGCAGAACTTTTTCCAGGGGGGGGGGGGGGGGGGGGGGGGGGGGAGCGGTAGGTTAGCACCAAAAAGGAACTAGTGCATAAATAATATCCGTAATTCCAGGGGGACCCTTGCCCCCCCTTCCGGACGCCCATGACGAGGACGTTCGTTCACCTGCTGGGAGGCAACGAGCAGAAGACTTGCCGCAGTGATCAAAGTGACACATCAGTATTTGATGTGTCTTCCGAGCTGCCAGAAAGCGAGAGAGCCCAGCACCGCCCCCTGCCGTAGGTGGTACCACCAGCATTCTCAACTGCTCATTCGATTGGACATCGTTCGTCGAACTTCATTCCCCAGTCAGGGATCTGGGGAATACGAACTCTATTTAACGGGATGTTTTTTGGTGACCATAGCACTCCCATCTCAACTGTAAATATGTTAATTAAACCTTCTGTACAGTTTCCTCTTTAATGGAGTTCGACATCGTCCTTCAGAGCCGGGACCTGTGGCCCTGAACTACCCTCCCAACTCAAGGGCCCTCCGTCCTCAACACTGTACTGATGCCATGGCTGATAAGTGTGAGACGAGAGGTGTTCTGTGAGGTGTGACGACAATCCCTATGCCTTCGTAAATCTCAGCGAAGTAAAGTATACCAAAGAATGTACCTGTACTCATGCCATGCGCTGAGAAACGAGAGGTGGTCAGTGAAGGATGACAAGTCACCATGCCGTCCCGAGTCTCCCCGAAGTAGCATACACTGAAATGTGTGAGTGAGTGACGAGAGGTGATCGATGAGAGGTTACACAGTCACTGTGCCTTCCCGAGTCTCAGCGAAGTAACGTACAACGAAATGTGTACCTGTATTGATGTCATGATCCGAAATGCCCAGTGCGAAAACAGACGGCGACAACTGAAGAAACGCAGACGACAGGACGGGCGCTGACTAACAACTGTTTATTTTCGAGGAAAGCCCAGCACAATACATGCCAAAAACCACGTGACAGTCAGGGGGCCAAAGGTTACAACCTAAAGCACAGTCATCAAAGGGCGGCCGACACAAGCATGAACCGGAAAAAGCGAAATATGAGAAAATGGGGGAGGAAACTTTTATGAAATAATACATCAAAAAGCACTATAACCAGCATAAAACCACGCTCAAACAACATCGTGGCCAAGGGGCGGTGTCAGGAACCCTTAAACAGCAACAACAAGCGAGCCTAAAAGGGGCCCAAGCAAGCGAAGCCAAAGCAGAGTCAGAAACTAAAATCAGATAAAACGACATACTATCCTACAGATGCCACAAAAGTGCCTAAAAAAAACGAACACAGCCTAAAAAGGAGCAAAAATTTGTCAATGGTGGGAAGGCAAAGAGGCAAACACTGACAGAAAACTAACAGTCCACACGTAAAGCAATTACAACTTGTAAACCGCGACAAAAGCCTGAGAAGTATGCGCCCCGGCAAACGTAAGAAAACTTCATGATTAGACGGGAAGTCGCGGGCGAGCAGGCAAAAACAGGAATTCTTAGGCACGGTCAAGGAAGCGCATTTCTTTTTCGTGCAGAGAAATTGAGGGAGTGCTTACGCAAATGTCTCCTGCCTTATCAATAAAGTAGGCCTCAATGACCTCCCTTTCTGTTTTGCTTTTTGACGTTGCTAGGAACCTTGTAGCTCTAATATAGGTTTACACTTGTGGTGAGGCTGGTTGCAGTGGTCTGCGAGATTACCTCCAGAACCTCTATCCACGTTGAGGAAGTGCTCCCTGGCCCTGATATTGAAGCATCTTCCCGTCTGGCCTATGTACACACTGCCGCACGTTAGGGGTATCTGATAGACAACCCCCGTCCGGCACGGTGTGTACCGTTCCCCGTGTCTCGTACTGCAGGCCGCCTGTCTTGCGCTGTTGTTTGAGACACAAATCTTAGAAAGCTTGCACGGTGCGGAAAAGACTACCTGGACGTTGTACCGCCCTGCTAACTTTCTTACGTTGTGGGACATCTTGTGGAGGTAAGGTACGACGGCAACGCGTTTCTTCTCTCGCTCTTTCCTAGCCTTGCTACCCTCCTTCAACTTTTTCAGCATGGCCTCGCATAGATTAGCTACTAACGAAGGCGAGTACCAGCAGAGTAGAGGCGCTGTGCCTGCTTCTCAAAGCTTGAGTTTGCCATATGAACACAGCTCTTGGCTAACGCACCCTGAAGTGCGCTTTTTACTATCATTCTTTTTACTAGCTTTGAGTGCGCGCTGTCAAAAGGTAGCAGACTCTTTTTAGACCTTACGTTGTAAGACCAGCAAACATGGTCGTCCCTAAAAAGGAGCAGCACGTCTAAAAACTGGATTATGTTATCCACACGCAATTCAATGGTGAAATTCAGACCACCAGACAAGGCTTTGATTAGTTGGGAGATACTGTTAGCGGCCTCCGGCAAATGATAAGTGTCAGCTCTGTCCATAACTACAAGTTAGTCATTACATACCTGTAAACTTTCACGGCGTGTTTGTCCTTCAGTTTTTCCTGTATGTTTCTATCCATTGCAGCCAGATAAATTTCACACAAAACCGGGGCTACTGACGAGCCAATACAAATTCCGGATTTCTGGATCAAGAATTGGCCATTGAAAGACACGCATTGCAGTCATACCTTACCTCCACAAGACGTCCCACAACGTAAGAAAGGTAGCAGGGCGGTACAACGTCCAGGTAGTCTTTTCCGCTCCGTGTAAGCTTTCTAAGATTTGTGTCTTAAACAACAGGGCAAGACAGGCGGCCTGCAGTACGAGACACGGGGAACGGTACACACCGTGCCGGACGGGGGTTGTCTATCAGATACCCCTAACGTGCGGCAGTGTTTACATAGGCCAGACGGGGAGATGCTTCAATATCAGGGCCAGGGAGCACTTCCTCAACGTGGATAGAGGTTCTGGAGGTGATCTCGCAGACCACTGCAGCCAGCCTCACCACAAGTGTAAACCTATATTAGAGAATACAAGGTTTCTAGCAACGTCAAAAAACAAAACAGAAAGGGAGGCCATTGAGGCCTACTTTATTGCAAAGGCAGGAGACATTTCCGCAAGAACGACCTCAATTTCACTGCAAGAAAAAGAAATGCGCTTCCTTGACCGTGCTTAAGAATTCCAGTTTTTGCATGTTCGCCTGCCACTTCCAGTCTAATCATGAAGTTTTCTTATGTTTGCCGGGGCACATACTTCTCAGGCTTTTGTCGCGGCTTACAAATTGTAATTGCTTTACGTGTGGACTGTTAGTTTTCTGTCAGTGTTTGCCTCTTTGCCTTCCCACCATTGACAAATTTTTGCTCCTTTTTAGGCTGTGTTCGTTTTTTTTTAGCCACTTTTGTAGCATCTGTAGGAATGTATGTCGCTTTATCTGATTTTAGTTCTTGACTGATTTTGCTTCGCTTGCTTGGGCCCCTTTTAGGCTCGCTTGTTGTTGCTGTTTAAGGGTTCCTGACACCGCCCCTTGGTCACGATGTTGTTTGAGCGTGATTTTATGCTGATTATAGTGTTTTTGATGCATCATTTCAAAAAGTTTCCTACCCCATTTTTTTCATATTTCGCTTTTTTCAGTTCATGCTTGTGTCGGCCGCCCTTTGATGACTGTGCTTTAGGTTGTAATCTTTGGCCCCCTGACTGTCGTGTGGTTTTTGGCATGTATTGTGCTGGGCTTTCCTCGAAAATAAACAGTTGTTAGTCAGCGCCCGTCCTGTCGTCTGTGTTTCTTCAGTTGTCTCCGTCTGTTTTCTCGCTGGTCATTTCGAATCATGTCCCACCAACTCGCCCAATCAGCAATTTTGATTGATGCCATGAGCTGAGAAGTGAGTGACGAGAGGTGGTCGATGAGAGGTGACACAGTCACTGTGCCTTCCCGAGTCTCAGCGAAGTAATGCACAACGAAATTGCACCTGTACTGATGCCATGAGCTGAGAAATTAGTGACGAGAGGCGGTCGATGAGAGGTGACACGGTCACCCGAGTCTCAAATGTGCACCTGTAATGACGCCATGCGCTAGCGCATGAATTTGTGTGATGTAGTTGTAGCGATTGCGAACTTTGCACAGGTAAACCTTCCTTCGGACGGCATGTTTCACCAAATGCGTGAGGGGTAGAACGGCGATATGTATACAAGGCAAGGCGGTCCAGCGGAGTGATTCTTAAGAATTGGGTTTGGTGAGGGGGTACGGAGGTGAACGTAAGTTGTTGCACTAAGAGGCGCACTCGAACCATCTGTGAAGGAATCTGCTCCCTAAATATGTGCAAAGGCTCTTTATGGCAGAACAGCAACTTGCAACCTTCCGATCGACCCTGGCGCCTCTCGCAGTACCCAGTTCTTTCCCTGCATCAATCTTCAGGGGAAATTTGACCCGCAAAAGCCATCGAAGGACCTTGGTTGGGCTTAGCGCCGCGAAAAGGGCGCATGCACTCCTGCCGTAGTTGCGTTCAGCAGTAGTTCTCTGACGGAGTGCACGTATACACACAGTGGGTGATTGGCCAGGGTGCCTTGTACAGTCAAACAGTTGTAAAACATTGACTCATTTAGGGTAGTCGAGGTTGAATTTTGTGCTAAAAAATATTTGCCTACGGAAGATGCCCTCACTTCTTCACCTCACTGCAGGCCGCGTTGGCTGCCCGCACGGACGGCGCAGACGCGTGCTCCACCGCGACTTTATCGTCGGCGCGCCATGCGACTGATTATGCCGTTAAATCTTCAGTGTGCAGGTATAAAGCCAGTCGGTGGCTTTTCCATCCTCACTCAGGTCAAAGCCCGAGTATTTCAATTTCTGGTAATCGGGAAGGGGCGAGTCTTGTACCACGATATGGACGCGGTTCCACGGTTAGCTTCATGTGCAGGCTCAATGTGGGTGTTTAGCGACAATAAATCCTGATTTAGCTGGAAAAAGGACATGTTTCTATCTTTGTCTTGACGAACAGCTGAAGGAATAGTGCCAGGATTGCCTGTGAAGGTCGCTTAAATTACATGTGCAATGTCGACAGACAGATGGCATCCAGTTGGGAAAGAAAGAGAGAACAAACTATTTCTTTGTATCTCGCAAGCACGAGTCCAGCGCTAGCGGCGATCCAGAGCTCGTTGGCACTACTGTAAGGGCAGGGTTCGCCAGTGTTCCCACGGTCAAGACATGGGAAGGTGCATTTATGGGCTGTTTGAATGGGCGCCGGCACTCCCACATCACGTGTACATACAGTGAATGGAAGGGGGGGGGGGGGGGGGGGGCGGAAGCAGAGCGAATGAGGGAGGAGTATCTGTTCGGCGGCGGAGAAACGCGCCGAGCAGGGTCGATAAGGTGTTGATGTGGATAAGCAAAACCGCCTCCTCTCAACTCCTGGGTGATGGTGGGCGGACCGAGTTCCTCTTTGCTTCTCGCTGTGGGTGTGCAGGTACCCCGCGTAGGATAACGGGGCGACAGGTTCGTGCAGCGAGCCATCTAAACTCCCTCCGTCCTCCTCGGGGATGCCCGGTTCGAGTTCGCACGTGCGGGCTCGTTGTCGATGAGGGCGGAGACGCAACCCAGAGGAGACAGCCGTGCGGGAGTCCAGTAGAGTGGTCGGTAGCTGGAAAGCGTAGCGGCGAGTAGAGCGCTCGTGTGTGTGTGTGCGTGTTTCTCCCTCCCGTCTTGCGTTAATCTGCGCAGAGTTTTCCCGAATATAGAGCGAGGTTGTTGCAGAAGCGGAAAAGACAGTGGAGTTTCTCGAGATCGGCCGAGTGGAGGATGGCATTAGCTTTTGGAAGTGAGGGCTCGAAATCCGGTCAAGGTCCAGTGCTTGAAATCAGGCTGGTCGAGGAGCCCAAATCGAGGACCATTTGTTTCCAAGAGCGACGGATTGATCGAAAGGCGTATGGGTTTCTTACCGGGCTTCATGATGGAAATTATGCGGAGGATTTTCCGCTTCTCAGAGACTCTCGCCGGATGCCAAACTTCGTTTGCGCGGAGTATATCTCAAGCAGGACAAGTAAAGAAACGAATACGACACCACGGGCGCCCATGGTGTCGTATTCATTTCTTTACCTCCTGACCCCGTCCTTCTGCGCAGTTTCTAACCTTATATCACAAGTGCTGTGCAAAGGAAATTGCGAAGTTGTGCCGTTGGGGCCAGAGATTGTGTGTCGTCGGAACTGCAGAAGAAGCTGTGCAGAGTTAAGCTATGCCGAAGCCCGCGTCGATGGAAGGCGTTGAGTGACGAATTTTCGGTGGGGATAGTGCAGAACTGCGTGGTGCTTTGGCACGACAGCAATGCGCACGTCATTTTCACGCATCATGTACTGTCTTTGACAAAAGTAAACAAGCTCTCAATATGTGGAAGGTAACGTGAAACCTTGTCCTCACCTTTCGAGACCATCTGGTTTCCAGGCGTGCCGTGAGAGTTGCACTATGCGGCTGACTAGTAAACCCCGCAGCTTCGTAACTTTCGGCAAACACGGTACACCGGCAGCGAGAAAGCTGAGATTTCGCGACGACTGCATTCCACCAACATTTAATGTCAGGTATACGTGCTTATCTATTAGCTACACCTTCGTTTAAAGATTACAGGTTACAGGATCCTCACAAGAGCACTTGGGATTACCCAGTTAACATCACTTGTACGTACTTACATCCCATCTGCTTGCTTGCTCGAATCTGTGTTCGAATTTCGTGCAAAGATAAAGAATAATAAACACCCCCATAGTGTCCAGAGTAAAGGCCCACGCTAAGGTCTACGTAATAGGGGATATTCAAAATTCCGCAAGTGCGCTTTCCCGCATAACAAAGTTGTCCCCAACAAGATGGCTGACCATGCGTTTCCAGCTGAAGCAAAGCAAGAAAGACTGGTTTTTTGTTTGGTTCTTCCAAAATACGTTTCTTACATTCTACCCACACCTTTAGCGCCTGTCCTGTAGCCCACGTAGTTCCTTTATAGCGAAGTCGGCCATCTTGTTTGGGGCACCACATCTATGTGGGGAAGCGCACTTGCGGAATTTTGAATATCCTTGTAGCCTCGCACCGCTCGTTCCGTGCATGAACATGGTCTTCAGCGATATTCAGCTTTGCAGTTATATCTTCCCAAACGAATTAAGCGATTCAACAATACCACATGTAAGAAATATAAATAGACCCTTTAGAAAATTCAGTCTGGCAACTTGGCAGGCATCATCATCAGCAACTTCCGTCGGCTCCGTGCGCCATATTTTGGGCACCTTTGGATAGAAGACGCGCAGCTATAGTGCTCTGCACAGCTTTTGCACCAGTTTGCACCTTGTGGCATGTCTACAATACTTTCGTTGGGTTTGTGAAAGCGGTGCGGAAAATTTGCAGTGGTCGAGGGACCTGTCTATTATCCCGGACGGATTTTCGGAAAGGCTTTTGGTGTCCGGCCGCACTTCTCAGCGAAGATACAAGCTGGTATGCGAGACTTACTGCGATCCGTCGAATGTGCGCGTTGCCGTACAGGTTGAATTGCTGTCGATAAAGTAAGGCGAACACTTGGAGCGGACTCGAGTACGAGCAGGCGCACTGCAGGGCGAAATGCATGTCGATCCGGATACGGGCGCTCGATCAGCAGTGCCGGTGCGCTAGCCGTCGGTGCAAAATCACTCGCGTTGTAGCTTGGTAAATATTATTTCGAAAACAATACTACTCGCACTTTCAAGCCTTCGCGTGATCCGGCCGCAGTTACGTTTGACCTTTAACGGAGTAAATATGGGCGACCAACTCGCTCCTTCGGATAGCCCGGCTGCAGTTAATTACGCCGCGCCGCGCACCTGTGGAGCTACTGCCGCTGTGACGTCATACCAGCTGTAGATTATGTTTTCTTTCTCTCAGTCGCAACATCAAAAACAAAATATAAAAAAATTACCGAAGACGCTTTGAGTCGTCGCGCAGCGCCGGCCGGTAGCCACGCGTGACCTGTAGACGCAGCGCACTGCGTTCCTTCAGTTGGAGGCGCTGCGCTTTTGCTTTCGCAACCTACCAGGCTTAATCAAAGCTAAGCCCCCGCCAAATTTTCAGAGTTCTTACAACGACAGTAATGTATACCGGTCTTTCCAGCAAGCACTCAATTTTTTTAATAGTTCGAAAAAAAAAATCGTTTTAGGAACAAACTGTCAGCCGCAGCGGACGTAACTATGAAAAGCGTTCCAACTGGGTAGCTAATGAACTAAAATTCAATATTTTCTTTTTAGCTTATCACAATCTGCCAATTAACGGGGAGTTCGACGCCACATATCAGTGTTTGAAACGAAGAAAAAGCCCTTCTCCAAAGCTGTGCAACGCGAGGAAATACGGCGCTTTTTTCCGCTCGAAATCGAAACTGAGCGCATGAGGCTGCAGTAGGCAGGTGCAAACACAACGTCCGCTGAAGACGTGTGCAATGATTACGGCGCCACATTCGAACTGCCTGTTCCATTGTACCGTATCATGCACTGTTTCGCCGCTCTCGAATATAAAGACAACGTACTTGGCTGCGACTATCCTTAACTACACTACGCCGGCAGGTCGAAGTGACATTTAGTTACCTGAGAGAGAGCCGCGGCTGAGAGATTGTTGATTGTTCCTGAAAATATGCTAGATTCCGAACTGCCTATTTTTAGCAATTTTTGAAAATGTTCGCTGAAACACCCGGTATATGCGACGACGTCCATGTGATGCAATAAGTTGCCCGTGTATTCGCGGATTTCGTAACCAAGCTGGGAAACCATTTGGATTCAAGGGGTTACCTGGGAATGATTCCGAACCGGCAGCTCGGTCCACCTCTGGCAAATGCAAGTCAAATCTTTGCAACAGCGCGTGCTTTGGCGATGCTGCAGGAAAGGAGAGAATGCAGCGATTCGTCACGCGGTATGTCGTGCTTCATTTCGAAAATAACGTGGCGCTCGCATGTTGTTGTTGTGTTGTCCACATCATGGAGTCGCCCGCAGGTCTCCTTTGAGCCGGCATGATAAGATATTGCGCCTGCCTCGTGCTTACGACGAGATACGGCCCGCTACCTGTCGCACCCAATGCGTGAACACGTACAGCCTTTGTCAAAAGTTTAGAGCCCAGGGTGTTTGCTTCTAAGCACTATTGTGGCGCTCCTGCAGCACTTGTGGAAGTCCTACGCATCGGAGGGAGCAGGACCAAAAATCTTCTTACCTTAAGGAGATTTAGGACGCTGAGGTCGCATTACGAGCAAAGCAATGCAGCCCAGAAGCAACCCCCCTGGGCTCTAAACTCCTGGGCTCTAAACTTTTTACAAAGGCCACAAGACCGAGACGGCTCGCAGCCAGAGCCTCTCGAGCAAGGCTTGGACCCAGGCAGCGCGAGTAAAAGCCACCACGACAAGAACGAGCGCCGAAGGCGTCATCGTTTGAACGCACGTATTAAAGATATGAAGTTTCAAAGAAATGCTGTTTCTTTATTTACAGCGACCAAAAACACAAAGCTCACCACCACAGCGTGCAACGGAAAGGTGCAAGAATCCGCACGCCCGAACATGAACAAATGCTACATACACAACGAAGAATCAACATTACATTTTGTTTTGAAAAAAAAAAAAAGAAAACGCGAAACACGGCATAAAACCATTGCGCAACCACGCCACTACAACCGGCGGACGTTAACAAATGATTCAGCCCAATATTTTCTTCACCAACGTTCGGCCGCAAATGGCAGTCGCGGAAATCCCGACTTTCTCCGTTTGCTGCCCAAGAAAGCATACTTTTGTGCCACCCATATTTTCATATGAGACACCACTCGCGTAGTTTCGCCACCGGCCGGGCCGACTCACCCAACTTGAAGCGCCGGTGACGAAGCGAAGAGGAAAGGCCGTCAACCCCGCTGTGTAAGCCGCGTCCCACTGCCACACCCCCGCATCCTCAACAGGAGGTGTGGTGGTGTAACATGTTTATTAAAACAGCCCTTATGTTAGACGTTTAACAGGTCCTGGACAAAGGTGACGAAGGCCAGGATTTTCAGGTCCAGGGAAGCAAGCCAGATGGGCCGCGGTGGGGGGAAAGGATAGGCAGGGGACTAGAAGGCTGAGCGGCACCATGTAAGGCAGTGCATATGTGTGTGGACAGTTTGGGCACTGAGATGTGGAAGTGTACCGGCATAAATAAAGTTTGGCTAGTGTATGTAAGAGATTAAATTGTATTCGGCGATGAATGCCAGCTTCACGGATCGATAAGGATGGGTGAGGCTGTGGTAAATCAGCTAAGTAAAATTTTTGCGGCATGTAGTACTCGTCGACAGTGAGTTTGTAAGCCCCAACTGCTTACACCTTCTGTGGGCTCGTCCATAGGATCCCTGGTGCCCGGTGCATAGCATTGCAAGCAAGCTGGTGAGCCAGCTCATTGCCGGGAATGCCCATGTGACCAGGTATCCACCGAAGGGTCACCGGTTGTGGGCTCAATGCTGTGAGGGCGGCAGCTAAGGCCGATTGGGTAGGGAAGGGGAGAGCTCTTTCGTAATCGGCACGCAGAGCTGCCTGCGAGTCTGTGTAGACAATGTATGTGGGGGGGAGCGAAGTGTGTGATGGCATCGGTGATCCAGTGTATTTCTAGGGTGAGAGTGGAGGGTGGGGAGGTGTATGGACTGATTGTGTGAGTGCTGGTTGCAGAGAGGGAAGGGTGGAGGAAGAAGGCTGCTGTGGAGCCTGCGGTCTCTGTGAGGCAGAGAGAGAGGAAGAAATAATTTTACTGACCATGGGATTTGGGACACGTAGGTCCATGGGTCCCCGCACGACACTACTGCACTAAACGTTCATGAGTTCATGGAGTTCCACGACATGGGCGGCCCGGTTAATGGCGATCTTCTGCCTGACCAGGTCCGTCGAGTGCAGTAGGATCTCCCATTCCTCCCAAGTGGTCAGGAGCTCCGGGCCTAGCGGGCGAGGGTCCGCAGACCATTCAAGGAGAATGTGATTAAGAGTAGCATATGGGTGGGTGCACTGGGTACAAGAGGGTGTGTATGCTCCCGGGTGGATGCGGGAGAGCAAATAGGGGGAGGGAAGGGTGCGGGTCTGGAGGCGGCGCCATAATATCTGGTGGTAATTGCCAAGGGATTCGTTGGGGGCAGGGGGCATTGCTGGCGTTCGGCACGATATGCCTGGGTCAGTTCACCGAAGGAGTGCATGAGCTCCCGGGAAGAGCCAGACTCCGATTCGCCACCACCCGGTTGATAAGACTGCAAGTGTGGTCACTGGCGGCTTCATTGCCGGGGTTCCCAGAGTGCGCAGGCACCCAGATCAGCTCCACAAGGCGGAGTGGATTTAAGGGGGCGAGCTAAAGATGCGGAAAGCGGTCTCATGGACTCGCCCTCGTGCAAAATTAAGGAGTGCTGTTTTTGAGTCGGTAAGGGTGCACCGGGCATTAATGTGTGTAAGGGCAAGCGCGATTGCTGCCTCTTCCCAGGATTTCGGGGTGGATGAGGAAGGTGGAAGGAAGACGCCATACGGCGTCTGCTTCCGAACCGTAGCATTTGTGGAGAGCTTTTGCATAGGCTATGCGGCGGGCCGATTAATAGGTGGCGTGGGTGTTTCCAGGGAGGGGTTTTACTAGAAGCTGTGAGTGTATGGGGCAAGGGACTGGCAGTAGTGTCCGGTGTCAAGAATGTGACGTCCTGTGAAAGACTGAGCTAGGCGAGTGTATTGTGCTTGTCTATGGGCCTCTATGAGTTCCGTTTGTAGTGTTGCAGAGGCCAAGCTGGAGAAGTTTAGTGGTTTGGGTGCTAGGGGGAAGGTGTAGGGCCACCTTGTCATCTTTACAGGGCATAGCATCAAGGGTGGCGATTTCTTCTTGTCGGAGTCGGAGGTATGGGACTGTGTAGAGGAAACGACCGAGTATGAACGCATGAATGAAACTGCACAAATCGTGCTGCTCCTTCCTGTGTGTGCCGGAAACTCTGCGGATGAGGTGCAAAAATGCTTCTGTCACCCGCTTGAGTTTTCTGATTGTGAAAGTGTTCCAGCCGTTGTTCTAGATGTGAAGGCCCAGGATCCAGAGTGTGTCAACTTCCGGGGCAGGGCGTCTGTCCAGAGTAACGGTGATGGGGGCTGTGGGAAGGGTACATGGTGAGGGGCATATGAGGAGCTCAGACTTTTCCAAGGAACAGGAGAGGCCTATGCTTTGTGCGTATTGTTGTGTAATGTTTGCTACGGTTTGTAAGGTTTCCTCTATGGTGCCATCACTGCCATGGGTGGTCCACAGAGTGATGTCGTCCGCATAGAGGGTGTGTAGAAGGTGAGGTAAATTGTGAAGAGCGCGGGCTAGGGGAATGAGTGTGGCATTGAAAAGGAAAGGGGAGAGTACAGAACGTTGCGGGGTGCCCACTCCGCTAAGGGTGTAGGGAGGGGATGCATGGGGGCCCATGTGAACGTCGACCCCGCATCCTGAGAGGAAGGCTTGTATGCAGGCGTACATGCGGACGTCTACATTGATAGGGGAGGGAGCCGCCATGATCGCTGGGTGTTCTACGCAATCAAAGGCCTTGGATAAATCCAGGGCCAAGACGGCTTTAGTATGAGCGGGGGTGAGAGGGTCAAAGATGTCATGCCTCAATTGAAAGGACATAGTAGTAGCGCTAGAAAACAAGGACGACAGGGTAGAGAAAGACAACACAGGCGCTAGTGTTCTCAATCCAAGCACCAACTAGCCCAGCTTTCTGCGTCAATTGAAGCATGGCATCTTGGGCGGAGCGACGCGGGCGGAAGCCTACCATGCTGTGCAGGTATAAGTTGTGGTCATGCATATGTTGAGTGAGTTTGTTTAAGGCAACATGCTCGAGAAGTTGAGGCACAATGAGAGTGATATGGGGCGAAGGTTTGATATGGTGACGGGCTTGTTTGGTTTGGTGATGAAGATAATTTTGGCATGGCACCAGGACTGTGGGAGGGTGCCCTCTCTCCAGCAGTGGTTAAAGCATTCTGTAATCTGTGTGATCGATTGATCGTCGAGGTTACGGAGCATAGGGTTGGTGATTGTCCTCTCCTGGTGTAGAATTTGTGCGAAGGGTTTGGAGGGCCATGCGGACCTCTTGCTCTGTGATGTCGGTGTCCACAACTTCATTCAGGGCTCCTATGTAAGGCGAGAGAGGGGAGGATGTGCCGGGTGCAGAGTGTGTAGTCCGGAGTTAGTCCAGAACGGTGTCCGGTGAGCGTGCAGTTATGTATGAGGCATGTAATATGAT